>NW_005179373.1:34234-130348 GCF_000350225.1 Chondrus crispus | reverse complement strand
TTATTTTCTGGATGCACCCATCGAATGTATCCTTCAAGGGTACAATCAGGTTGTTCAAACAGTCATCCTCATGCATTGCACTTTCCGCAGCACAAATGCAACCCTTCGTGATTTCCAAGACTAAGCCCAGAGCCCGCCCTGCACCTTCCATTGTTATTGGCTGCTTACGTTTTGTTTTGCTGTTAGAAAAACAAGTTGCGATATCGTATATTTATATACCCTTCCACGAGGGCTTAAACTGGGACAGGGGCTTAATTTGGGACGTTCTAGTAAATGGCCGGCAGTGCCAGCATGGCATAAGTTTCACCCTCTATATTTCTCCCAAGTGTTCTCCAGCGAATGGGTCTCTCAAGTAAAGGCAACGTCGCTGGCACAAAGAGCGTGAAATTCAAATCACAGCCATCCTAGCAGTCCACTGTCCTGCAATTTGCGAAGAGCATCAAGACTGAACATGACATAAAATGCCTCCATCAAATTGATGCCTCCATCAATGAGACGCCAATCGGAATTGCACAGACAGCGTACAAGACGTGCTATTCAGGAGAAGATGAGTCGCGATCAGGCTGCTGCTCTCTTGGAAAGGGGGGGTTCTATTCGCAATGTGGCCTCACAATTCAAAATTTCGAAGTCTACAGCCGGCCGACTCGCACATGCTCTCAAAGTGAGTGACACTGAACATCTGTCCAAATTATTAAACCCTCTGGAACATCAGCGTGGCATTGCCACAGTATGAAAACCATCAGAGGCCATTATGGTAAACAAAAAGCTGAAGTTTGCCGCAGAGCACGGATGCGCTGTGGACAGTACAGGAATGAAACAAACGCTTCAAAAAATATGCGCCGACGGCAGAAAGGGCTACATTAACTCTTTACCCTCTGATGCAGCTATAAGGACGTATAGGGCCAAGAACAGGGACCTCACTTATAGAAAGATCGAGAACAGGGATGGAGCTAAACTTAAGGCAGAATCGTTTGAACATGTTATGACTCTCGTCGATCGCCTTAAAGAAATTGAGGCCACACATCCTAATATACTCGAAAGCCCTTTGCATATATGGAATATGGATGAAACACATGTGCATGGTGAATTTGGCAAGCGCGTTAAGGTTTTTGCAGGTCGTTCATCTCATCATGGAGGCTTCACGAAAGTTTTCAAGGAGTCGGAAAAGCATTTGACAGCCGTTTTAGCACGGTCGGCGTCCAGCAAACTGGCTCCCCTTTTTTTGATTGCCGCTGGCAAACATGTTATGGAAGCTTGGACAAAACCACTTCCGAAGGACGAATTTTATGACTCTAAATACGGGCCACATTGGCTGACAAATGAACAAGGGCTTTCTCGTGACACCGTGGTGCGCTACACTGAAAATGGTTCGGTAGATATGAAAACGATGCCTTTCGTTCTAGAGCACATCGATCGCTACGTGCGACAGTTTGTCAAAGCTGAGCAACCATATGTGTTGTTGCTGGAAAGTCATTCATCACGAAAGGGAATTGAGTGGGTACAGCTCGCTGGGGAGCGCAACATTATTTCAATTATTTTACCATCAAACACCACCCACTTCCTTCAGCCTTGTGATAATCAAATCAATAAAACGTTTCAGCAGTCCGTGAGAACTACGCGTGATACACTATTAAGTATGGCAAAAACAAACGTGCATGCTATGCGGTTTAAACCGAAACTGGCAGTTGCGGCTCACACCGGTATTACTGAAGAAAATGTGCGGAATTCTTTTATCAACACAGCACTATGGCCCATGAACTATCGCTTTTGTAATCGCTTCAAAAGTAAAGCAAACAAAGAAGGCGATTGCCGGAAGCGATTGGACGCATTGAACGGATCCAGTACGTGCACTGCAGCAAGGTCGAGGAAACAACGCCAACTTGACAAACACACTATGCAAGAATTTGAAAGTATTATTGGATCTGGAAGCCTTGTTGAGCCCTCTTTGAACCAAATGCTCAATGTCTTGCACGAGCGTGAGGCAGTTGCGTCTATTCTGCGGGGCATCTGCCCGTCTCCGGTCGCCCGCACATCTGGTGCAAGTAGCACCGTGCTCGCATGCGGATTGCCGGCCGAACACCTAACTGCCGCCGCGATGGTGGAGCGCCGCGAACGTAAGACGGACGAGAAGCTCCAATTACAGGACGACAATACCGTGGAAAGGAATCACGGGCTCGCGAGAGGCATTTAAGCATATAATAATATAGATCCTTCCGGTTCGGTTTTAACCCGTCACAGAGGGGGTGTCCACGGTAACGGTAAAATTACAACAACACCAACCTCTCTGCCAGGGCGGCGGTTATGACTCCGGTTGACGGGCGAGTGGAATTGCGACCCCGGAGGGGATAGGGCTCAATGGGCGTACGCTCCAACCACGGGGTGGGACGACCACACTGTGGAGCGTGTGCTTTCGGCCCTCAAGAATAACCCGCACGGGACGATCTGCGTCCTTAAGTTTTTCCTCAATTCTGGCCAAAGGGGTCGCTACCCCCCTTTACTCTGGGGGCGTACTGCCTCGGTCCCTAAGTACGTCGAGTCGACGTACGTCGGACCTCCGGCGGCCGGGCAGTACAGCAGTGATCCACTTCTACCTTGGATCACTACAGTGGAGTACCTCTACTGTACTCCACCGGGGAGTAATCTGTACAGCGGCACACGTGTCTGTGCTTCTGCCACCTGTACCCGTGGCAGAGCGCGCACCACGTGTGCTAGCTGGGACTCCCCCGGGTGACACTCCTATTACACTAATTTTTACGCCCCCACAGTTGGACCTCCAAGTCCACTGTACCCTATCGGGACGTAATACATACGGCGGTACACGTGGCCATTCCGCCGCCACCTGTCACCCTTGGCGGTCCGTGCCCCCCATGTACAAGCTGAGTTATCCCCTGCCTTTCCAGTATCGTTTGATCACCCCTACGGGATCTCCCTCCGGGTGGTTACGTTTACCGACTCCGGTCGGTATCCGTTCTCCCACAAACCAAATAAAAGTTGGCTGAAGGTAAGAAAAGGAAGGCGGAGGACCGTGCCCGTAAAATTTCGGCAAACATGGCAAAGGAACAACTTCAGGCTTCCGAGAAGCGGGTTTGTAGTGCAATATGGGGCTCTACAGGGGGGTGGAAAGAATGGAAAATAATTGGATATGACAAGTAGTCCGGGTTGGGGGACACAGGTGTGAATAATTGCACAGTTTTGATTTTTAATTATTTTATTTTATTTAGTTAATTTGTTAGCATTAATTTTGCTGACACTAGATTAGATCTAGGATCTAGCGCCGCGGGCTACTGTGTTGGCTCCGGCCGGGCGATATATACCTTAGCCCACTGGCCACCAAGTCAGTAAAGGTAACCCGAGTTGCCCGGAGTTGAATGTCGCCTTTGTCGAAGTCCGTCTCTACCAAGACGCTCCCTTTTACCTAAGCCTACGGCATCCTTCACCGCCCGGGGGTCCCATTCCTTTTCCTTATCCTTTTTTCCTTTTCTATCTCTACATCTATTTTTCCCTTAATTGTGTTGGTTCCATTGGAGTCGGTTGCGACCGATCCGGTGTAGGTGTTTTAGCCATCGGGCAACACATTGTGTAGCGCTGCTACTGTTTCAAGTTCCGTAAGAAGGCTGCCGTAACGACGCCCCCGTCGAAGGTCTTACTGTATAAGACAGAGTTGGTACCGCCTACCGCGATTGCGATCGCGCTGGTGAGGGTGTTTTTAGCCATCGGGCAACACGTCGGTAGTAGCGTTGCTACATGGTTACGATCCCATCGGGTAGTGCTGAACAAGCCCCCGTCGAAGACCTTGAATTATACCAAAGGTGCTGAAGACGCTCTTCGAGCATTGGCCTTACAACCCAGCGAACCGCGGTTACATTCTCGTAGACAAGCCCAACCCGCACTCGTCGAGCACTGTAGCATAAACCCCCGGTCGCGTTGGGGGTTTAGATGTGGTTCTTCGAAGACCTGTGTACGCGAGAGAAGACAAAAACACACACACCAGAAAAGAACGCGGGCGGTGGTAGCGTGGTAGAGCGGTGGGGAGCGGACGCGAACACAGTACGCGGTAGAGCGGTTCGACGCGCTCGACGCCCCGGGGCGGCGCTAGTTAGCGTTCTAGCACCGACGGGCGGAGGCGGATCCAGCTCGCGCGCGTACGTTCGCGACCGCTACCCGCGATAGTTTCTAGTTAACGAGCTCGCGTTAAGAGAACGCGTTTAGAATAAGCGGACGGGGTTAGACCTGCCGTGGAGGATCTGGTACCAAGCCCGTGCTTGTCCTTGTCCTTCCTCCGCCGCCGGTCGCCCTGTCATTTAATATACAAGTAAATAATCTATCATAACATATACTACAGTATCCAGGTAGCGCCTTACACGGTAAGCTCGCGCGCCTTACTCCGGATCGTCACGCTGTACACGTGCACAGCGAGCAGCAAGCGCGTACTTACAGGCGCGGGTGTGCGCGCTGTAATGCATTTTTGCGGGAGTACAGTAGTCGCCCCGCGCGTTCAAATAACGTCCTCGCGATTATGCTACAGAGCCCCCCCTCAAGGGTGAACGTCCGCGTTCACTCTTTTGGTAGCGCGCGGGGGGAGGAGGGTTATAGTACACGACAGCAATTCGAGTCCTCATGCGTACCCACCACGCGTGCTCTCCCACTCTCGCAATCCGAGGGAACGGGAGGCAGCCGGTCGGATGCGGCTTCCAAACGTTTGTTTCGGGGATAATGCCCGACGTGCGTGAGACTGTGAGGATACAGGTTTTCTGTGTCAGTCGGTGAGGAAGTAGAGCCCTGCCCTTGCAGTTAGTAGCGCCGGGGTGAGGTCGCGCGGCCGCTCTTACAGAATAAGCGAGGTGGGGATGCGGTGGTACGCGTGACCGACGCGAAGGGGAGGAGCGGTAGTCATGAGAGCCGCAGCGGGGCGATGGCTAACGGTCGCTGGCTCGAGGTCTCCCCCTTCTTAGGCCTGGTACCCTTGCAACGGGCGAGCGGAGGTGGCCTTGTGGAGCATGGCGCGTCTCCTCCGGATCGTACTGTGCCTCGGGCGACCCCAATCGCGACGCCCTTTACAGCGCCCGCGATGACGCGTTCACCTGGAAGCTTATGCGCACCCGCCATACGCGAACGCGTGCCGGTGGGGTACAAATTTGCCCTCGATTTTTTTTGGTTCTTCAATATCCACAACGGCGGCTGGTGTGTTTTCCGGCCGCGCGCCGCAGTCCCTGCCGTGCCCCTGGTTCCACCCCTCGTACCAACAGTGTCCCAGCCAATTCGGGAGGCTGAAGTGCGCTTCCTTCAAGTTCCCCTACGCGAAGTCGCGGTCATACCCGAGCTCTCTCGAGCCCTTGGTAAATTACGGGACCGCGCCTGGTCGGTCGGCGAGCTACTGACGACGTTGTCGACCTGGTTCTTGGCGCGGACGGAGGACGCACACCCGCCGCGGTGGCGAATGCGATCGTCTATCGTCTGAGTTGCAGCGCATCACGGAGGAACTGCAGCGATCCCGGGAAGACTGTCTCCAGCGTTTGGACGCGTACGAGCGTGCATGCGTTGACCGCGATCGGTACCGCAGGGAGCGTGACGCGCTCCGCAGCAGTAGGGCGACGTCCTCTCGCGAGGGTGGTGCTCTCCCTCCAAACCCCACTGCCGTACGTCGGGAGCCAATCCGCGACCCGTACGCGCATATCCCGAGCTACGCCGAGGTGAACGAGGTCCCTCGTCACCCCAGCTACTGCCCCCCGAATCCCTATGAAGCGGGCTCGGCAGGCGCCGTCGGCAAGGCCGATCCTTGACTACGTGGCCCCGTCATCCCTCAGTAAAGCGGTTAGCGCGTGGATGACAACGGTAAAGGCATCTCTTCCCTTTCTTGCGTTATAAACCGGGTCATTAATAGATCTCCGACGACAAGAAGCCCCGCGTGACTTATGACCAATCCCAATGTTCTGGCGTGTTCCTGCGGTCGATTTGGGGGAGGAAAGCTCCGTTCCTTCTCTTTCGCCCGTGTCTGTCTCCTCATTCTCTGCGCCAGCTGTCCGGAGCGACGCAAAAAGGAGATACTTGCCGTGGGAGGTTTGTGGGCGGCGCAGGCATGCACGCCCTGAGCGATCGGCAGGCCGGTGGGTCTCCAATCTGCTCTCCCACGCATTTTCGTCATTCGCGACGGCGGCTTGTATATCGTCGTTCAGCGCCCCGTATCACTGCCTCAACCGATCGCCAGGCTCTCACAGTTCCGCTCACCGGGGCAATACCCCAAGACTGATCCTTCACCGTATACCTTGGTTTTCTGCCGATAGGTAGGCGTACGTGCTCATGGCTACAGTAACGAATGACTTTCTCGCCTTTTGAATCATGTCCATTCCTCCTTGCTCTCTCCACACCGCCGAAGCGGTCCCCCCCATCTTGTCATTGCAGACAAGGCGCGATGTTCGTACGCAGATAACAGTGATCCCTCGGGGGGCTTAGATCTCGAACCGTAGAGGCGGGCGTCGCGCCACGTGAGCGGTGTATACGCTCCTCCGGCTTTCTGCGAGCTGACCTCCCCGTTCTCCCCGGCATATTTTTTTGTGAGTGTCAAACACCGTACTCTGCAGCAAAACGCGATCACGCTCCCATTGCAAATCGCCACCCTCGCCTTCCTTCTGGCTTCCATCAGTAACAACGGTCTTCTAGGTCGAAACTAAGTCGCCCCGTCGCGATACTCCAAGGCTTGAAAACCCTTTCGCGCGCGTTTATGTCCGCGAAGCGACGGGTCGTTCGTTCCCTCCGCGGTCGATAATTATGCGACCAAGAATAGGTTTCGCGCCCCGGTCAGTTTTAGCACAGGGGTTGCCTCTGCGTGGGTATCGCTGACCCGACCGAGAGGGGCGTGGGTCCCCACATGAATTCTTTCTGGCTGCGCGTGTTGTACGGGATCTTTGACCCTCCGATATTCTCTTTTGCGGTTACGGGTCGCGATCGTCAACCTCGCCTGCCCAGTTATAGCAGACCCCGTGACTTGTAATTTTCTGCCGTGAAGAGGGGCGCGTGGTCGTGTGCGAGAGGTACTAATGTATCAGGGCCGACAATGGTACCGGGTTGGGGGTCGTCCTATGCCGTGACCAGAGCTTCGTCCGCGACACGACGTTTACTTCCTTGATCACGCGCGGCGAGCACGACGTTTCTTGCGGTGTCCGTGGGTCTTTCCCACTGCGCGAGCGGTACGCGATCTTCTTGCAGCGTTCCCCTGATCTCTTCCACAGCCATTTGGCCTTGCTCCTGGTGTTGATTCTCCTTTTGGTCGTCGCGCGACAGTCTTCTGGTTCTTCTCTTCTCTTCCCGTTGTTCATGCCCCAAGGGTGTAGACGTAACTCATATTGGTTGTCGCGCGACGGTCTTCTGCTCTTCGCCTCTCTGGGGGGGGTCGCGCACGCAGTTCGCAGGAAAAAGAAGTTCAGTATGTCTCGTGGCGCCACGGTGATTGACGGTCGCGGTAGGGTCGCGGCAAGGGGCCCCGAGTTGCGCTAAAGTCGCATGCTCTGCTCTTGTGCGCGCGATCGAGTCGCGTCCTTCGCGATCGCTTCATGTCCGTGCGCTCATGGTCCGTCCCCATGGCGCCGCGTTCACGGAGGGTAGGGGGAGCCGTTTGCTGATGGGGCGTCCCATGATGGCTTCTAATTGCGTGTTCATCGTGCGGCACGTGCCGCATGGACCCCGGTACGATGGGCGCGTACAGTAGGGGTACTTTTTCCGTTAATTTTGGTGTTGCTCCCGACGGCTATTCAAGCACTGTACGGCGTGGCCTGCATGCCCATCCCGTAGCGCACGTCATCCCAGCCATTTTTTTTCTTAATTTTTCCCTCATTTTTTCGATTATTTTTCTTTCTGCGACGGCGGCGTCCCCACTGTATGCAAGCGTACAGTGTTGCTGCTCCGCCGCTTATCAGTTCGCGATTTGTTGCACCGTCTCGCGTCCCGCCATGAGGTGACCCGTACCTCTTGCGCACGTTCTATGTGCCCTGCATTCGCGTACGTATATCCGTGTGGCAACGCGTGGTGCCCTCGCTCGCCTGTTTGGGATGGGATGCCCGAGGCATATTCTGCGCTCCAGTGTTTTGCGCGACAGCTTGACAGCAAGTGGACGTCGTGGCTCCGCCGGGGAGGAGGTCGAGAGGGCGCCCCTAATGCGGTCTGAGGGGACGAGTTCCGGAGCCCCTTTTCGCGGTGTGTCGGCGCGTATGCGCTGTGCTTCTTGCTGTGTTCGCGGAAGGTGTCCTTGTCTTGTGGAGTTGCAGTTTCTCCCCTGTTATGTCTGAGGCCCCACTGCTGCCCCTCCTCCCGTGTGTTATTCCGACGTCGAACGTCTCGTTTGCGCGTTCGGTACGGGATCTTCGACCTTCTCGTTTTTGCGAATACAGTCCGCGTTCGTCCGCCTCGCACGATCGGTTGCCCTGAGTCATGTGACTCCTTAATTTCCGGCCCTAACGAGGTATGCGTGTCCTTTGGCTCTTGCGAGTTAATACTGAGCGCGGTAGTCCAGAAGCAGTTGAGGGCGGTTGAGGGCCCCCCCTTAAGGTTGAACGTCCGCGTTCAACTCAGTTGTGAGGTCCCTACCCGTGCGTGCGCGTAGCCGGTTCGCGTAGCGTGAGACGAGTTCCTCGGGGATATGTGACCTTGCGGTCCAGGTGGGCTCTTCGTAGTCTGCCCACTTCACCTGGAACTCTGTAGTCCCATCTTCCATAACGCAATGATTGAGAAGACGGTCCACCGCGAACTGTGTCCCCGCAGTGACCTTGTTGGCCAGGTCACTCGGTGCGGTCGTGCTTGCTCGAGGCGCGTCCGCTGGCGGTGGCGCGTACACACAACGGTCGGCTGACACGCGTTCCGTGACCCCATCGCGATCGATCTTGATGGTACGTTGGTCATTCGCAAGGACGCGGTAGGGTCCCACGGCTGGTGACGCGAGCTTAGTTGATGTCTTCGCCCCATCCGTCGGGTTCAGGTAGACATAATTTTCGGGCTTGACTCGCGTATTTACGCGTCTCACGCGTTTGTCGAAATCGCGTTTCTAGCGAGCCTGCGTTCGTCGCAGGCTGCTATATGCCTTCTGAATTGTCTCGTCCAGTTTCTTGAGGAACTCCGCGCGATGCGTTTTTCTATCCGGAAGGGGCGCGTTCCCCTCCGTCCTTCGAAGCGAAAATTCTGGGGGAGGTCGACTGAGCACAAGCTCGAATGGGGTCGTACGCGTAGACCTGTGTACGTGGGAGTTGTACGCGTAAGTTAATGGCCCCACGTACACATCCCAATCGTCTTGATGTTCGTTGACGTAGTTACGCAACATAGACGCGATGGTACGGTTGTAGCGCTCCACTTGGCCGTTGGTCTGGAGATAGTACGCGGACGTATACAAGTTTGTTATCCCCAGGATCCGGCACGCGCTGTGGAAGAACTTCGCGTTAAACTGAGGTCCATTATCGGACAACAGCGAACGCGGAATGCCGTACTTGAAAACCCACGCGTCACAAAACGCGGTCGCCACTGTGTACGCGGTCACTGTTCTCAACGCGACGACTTGAGTTAACTTTGTGAACCCGTCCGTTATTACCAGAAGGTATTGTTTTCCTCCCTTGGTTTTGGGAAGCAGTCCGAGAATGTCTATCGCAAGGCTCTCCAATGGACGCGTAGCAGGGAACAATCTCAGCCGGTTGAGATGTTTTCGGAGTTTGACGCGATTCTTCGCGCATGTTCGGCATCCGCGTACTGTCGCTGCCACGTCCGCGGCCAAATGTGGCCAGTAATACCTGCGTCGGAGCGCGTGGTACATGCGGTTCTGCCCCGGATGTCCCGCGATCGCGGGGTCATGGCAGAGCCCCAACAGACGCGCGCGTAGTGACTGAGGGACCACCACTTGAATGATTTCAGGATCGTAGGGGTGCTTGCGCTTCAAAA
Organism: Chondrus crispus; assembly: GCF_000350225.1. NCBI lineage: Eukaryota > Rhodophyta > Florideophyceae > Gigartinales > Gigartinaceae > Chondrus > Chondrus crispus. The sequence continues at coordinate 120,436 of NW_005179373.1, read as the reverse complement.
CCCCTTGGTGGTTCTCAAAGAACGCGGAGTCGCGACTTTCCGATTGTCTGGCCAGTACAGTTTGGCAGAAATCGTCGACGCGTTGCTCCTCGGCTATCTCCTCCAAGGTGAGAGGGGCCGGCAGGTCGTCCTTTGGAGGAGCAACCTGGGAGCCTGACGCGTCAATTCCTGGTTCTTGAGCGCGTTCAATATCCACCGCGTCGAATTCTTCTATCTCAGCCCATAGGTCGTCGCGTTCCTGTAAAGCCGGGTCTTCTTCGTCGCCCACCGGCCCGTTGCGTGAACGCGCTTTTCTCCTTCTCCCCGCCTTGTTTCGCGTTGTGACGAACACGTGGTCGCTGTTGTGGTCGCATTTCGCGGTACAAGTATGGTCGCGTAATTCGTCTAACACATCGCGTACGGTAGTGCCGTCGAAGGTGGGAATTGTAGTGCAATACGCACCTGAAAAGGGGGGTGAAAAGAAAGGAAAATATTTGGATATGAAAAGTGGTCCGGGTTGGGGGACACACGTGTGAATAATTGCACAGTTTTAATTTTTAATTATTATATTTTATTTAGTTAATTAGTTGGCATTAATTTTGCTGACATTAGATTAGATCTAGGATCTAGCGCCTCGAGCTACTGTAGTGGCTCCGGCGGGGCGATATACACCTTAGCCCTCTGACGACCAAGTCAGTAAAGGTAACCCGAGTTGCCAGAGTCTGATATCGCCTTGGTTGAAGTCCGTCTTCTACAAGACATTCCCTTTAACTACAGATTACTTTATCCTTTGCGCTCGGGGGTCCCCTTTTCCCTTACCAATTTTCCTTTATTTCCCTATCCTAATTTCCCTTAATCTTGAGTTGGTCCCACCTTGTAGGATTGCGATCTGCAACGTGACGTCATTTGCCATCGGGCTTTTGTGTTGGTGCACCAGTGGTGCTTTTCTCAGTGTTGGTTCCATCGGAATCTGTTTACGACCGATCCATTGTTGGTACTTTGCCATCGGGCAGTACGACGGTGTAGTGCTGCTACTTTTTCTTCTTTCCCGACGGGCTACGTTGCGACGTCCCCGTCGAAGACCTTATCAAGGGTATAAGGTGTACAAGGCGCTCTTCGAGCATTGGATTTACGACCCATCGGACCAGGTTTATCTAAACACCGCTCCGAACTCGTCGAGCAGTTGCCTTTACAAGTCTCTACCACCATTTACCGATCCCGGGCTGGGCCCTTCTCTTTGCCCCACCCCATATCAGGGATCCGAGGTACTGCGGGCCGCAAACCCGCTTAAAGAGGACAGGGAGCTTCGAACACTCCGTAGCGCTGTGCCGTTGGCAGTTGTTGTTTTTGTTGCTGTTGTTTGTGTTGGACCGTCGGACCTTGGTCCCTGCCTGACAGGCGCGTTGCACTACAGGAATGTCGTCATCCACCTCGACGGCCTTCCGAGGATCTTCGGCGGTCCTTGGGGAAATGAGACGCGACAGCGCGTCGGATACTTGATGAACGCGTCCAGGTCTGTATTGGATGGTGAAGTCATACTCCGCTATCCGTAGTCGCCAACGGGTCAGTGGGCCGGTGCTTCCTGTGAGGGACATCAGCCATCGTAACGCGTCATGGTCTGTCCTCACGGTAAATTTGGTTCCCTCAATGTAAGGCCGTAGTATGCGGGCGGCCCACACTACGGCGAAACATTCGCGCTCAGTCGCACTGTAGTTCCGTTCACTATCGTTGAGGGAATACGATCAATAGCCGACGGGACGCCAATCGTTGGTCCCGTCGTGCTCTTGTAAAAGCGTGAACCCCAGTTGATACGCGCTCGCGTCAGTATCAATCATATACGGCCGTCCGGATTTCGGGAGCGCGAGAATTGGGGGCGCGATCATCCGCGCCTTGAGCTCTTCGAACGCTTGAACCTGAGCCGCGGTCGGGTTATCGTAGTCCGGATCCGCGTCCTTCCGCGTCATATCGGTGAGGGGGCGCGCGATTTTCGCGAACCCCTGCACAAAGCGGCGGTAGACATTACATGCGCCGAGAATTGACCTGACTTGTGTCAACGTTCGGGGAAATGTAAATGTTTTGAACGCGAGCGCGGCGGTTTCTGCCACGCTCAACTTCCCTGGAGATATCACATGCCCTAGGTAGTGTACGCGTGGCTGAAAGAAGCTGCATTTCTTCAACTTGAGAGAAATGCCGGCGCTTCTCAAAAGTCCCAAGACCGCTTCCAAATGTTTCGCGTGCTCCGCGTGCGTACGCGAAAAGACGATAACTTCGTCTAGATACACTAGGCAAATCTTCCATCGTACGCGTGATAGAATTATGTCCAGCGCGCGTTCAAAAGTGGCTGGAGCTCCGCGTAACCCGAATGGCATCCGCAAATGTCGGAAGGTTCCCATATGGGTGGTAAAGGTGGTTTTGTCGCAGTCTTCCGGCGCGACCGGAATCTGCCAATATCCTGAGTTACAGTCCAGCGTAGTGAACACAGCAGCGTCCCCCAATGAATCAATACAGTGGCCCATACGCGGAAGCGGATACGAATCCGCCAGCGTTTTCGCGTTGAAGCGACGGTAGTCCACACAGAAGCGTATACTACCGTCCTTCTTTGGGACAACGACGACCGGGGACGCCCACTCCGTATTCGCGGGCTCTATCACTCCCGCGTTCAACATTTTCTTCACTTCTTCCGCAACCATTTCGCGCATCGCGGGCCCTTTGCGGTAGGGCATGGCGCGTATCGGCTTCGTGCCGGGCTCAAGTGGGATGCGGTGTTCCGTCGCTCGGATCATTCCGAGCGACCCGCTCCACAAACTTGATTGTTCGCGTAGCATCTCAAGCACCTGTACGCGTAATTTCTCATCCTTGACATGTGATAGATCAATCTCCTTTTCCCAATGTTCCGCGTCCGACTTGGTATCCTTATATTGTACGCGTCCGGTATCTTTCGCGAAATTTTGGTACCCCGCGTGCTCTTCGTCCGCGTTCTTGTTCGCGTTCTTATTCGCGGTGGAGTCAGGCCGTCCTGCTCCTAATTTTCCTTCTTGGCCGTCCAAGTTGGAAATGTGCAATGCGTGCGCGATCTCCTCGGCCACCCCACGCTCCGGCGTCAGGATGGCAAGAGGGTTCCGTTTCGCGTATCCGACGACTGTATGTTTTGGCAGTCGTCTTACCTGACGCGAAAAATTCGCGACCATAACCTCGAAGACCTGGTTTGGTAGCACTTACGCGACACCGTTGGTCAGCCGCACCCCGTGGCGGTGCTGCAGCGACGGCTTCGGCTCCAAAAGTACCAAGCCTCTCCCCGCTGTCGTAACGCGAACGCGAACTTGGGACAAAGCGGGGACATTTACCCAGCGCGCGACCCGAATCGGGTGCTTGGTTTCTTCGCGTACTTCTGCGCGGTTTGTCTCGCGTGCATGTCGCCTTGTAGGAGGAGACGGCTCCTCCTTCGCGTTATCGATCGCCACGGCGCCCTCATGCCGGAGCTCGAGCCTCTGGGCTTCTATGTCGATGCTCCGGACATGCGCGTCAATGAACGCGGTGCCCAGAAGCACGGGAACAGCCAGTTGGTCCGCGAAGACGAACGGGACTCGGAACATCGTGTTCCAAATCCGGACAACCAAGCGGACCACTGCGCTCAGCCTCAACGGGTTGCTGTTTGCTCCGGCCAACCTTGGCAATGGCACGTCGCGCATTGTGTGTCGGGTCCAATCGGGAGGAAGGTCGGCCTTCCTCACCAGGTTGTAGCCAGAACACGTATCGACGGCGATAGTGTACGGCTTGAACGCGTTCTTCTCAGTAGCTATCGATCCCAATATATTGTAGATCTTGGACGTCATCAGACAGACGACGCCCTCGAAGATCTTAGGCGGGGCCGTTCTCTCCAGATCATTTCGCTTTGGGCGTCGGCGTCGCGTCTTGCCCCTTCTTCGCGTTCTTCTTCCCTGGCCGTCAGAGTCCGGGGCCTCGCGTTCGTCTTTCGGCCCTTGACTCCTTGGGCCCAAGGAGGGGCCCACGCGCTTTTCACGCGTTACTTCTTCACGCGGCGCGTTCTCGACGCGCACGTCGCGTTCTTCTTCTTGCACCGGGCTCTCGCTGGCCCTGGTGCCTTCACGGCGGATCCGTGGCATCCGACCTCCGGCGGTCGGGAGATATTCGCGTTCGTAGGGTGGTACCGGGCTTACGGAAGTCGCGGTAATTTCGCGTTTGTTAAATACTTGTTTTTGCACCGGACCGGTGGGAGTCTCGGTGACTTCGTGTTGCGGCGAGGGGAATATTATCGGTAAATATTCATGTCGCCCTTGATAGGGGTATATGGACGGGTCGGGGGTATAAGAGCGAGACGGTTCACGTGACCGCGTAAACGTGACCGCCTTTACGGGTTTTTTGAGCTACCTGAACTATCCGTGCTAGTCGCGCCGCTATCTGTAGCCAACGCTGCTCCGGACCTCCGTTCGAGTGGCTGGCTTGGACCTACTCACTCTGGAGCGGCAGCATCCGCGAAGTACTCGGGTACCTCGCGGGGTTGATTTTCAACGTTCGGACGTTGTAAAATCTGGGGGGCAGCGAGAGTCGGCTCTCGCTCGCTTTCCTGTAGGGGCAGGGGATACGGATCCCCTGCCCAGTCCTGGAGGTACATTATCGCGTTCTGTACCCCCGTCGGCAATCTGGACCGACTGCGTTCTCCTCCTCCATCTTGACGCGGGTATCGCGTGTCGGCTTGTCGGAAATCGCGTTGTTCGCGCCTGTATCCTCCTCCGCGAGGGACGAAACGGACGCCTCCTCCGGGGCGATTCGCGTGGCCCGAACGCGGACCACGGTCACCAGCGACCGACTGTTGGAGGAGGTTCCTCATCCCTGGACGCGTTTGTAGTTGGTACCGGTAGTTTCGATACGCGGTAAACATCCGCTGCTCCGGAGCGAGGAAGTGGCACGCGTACATGGCATGGCCGTGCGTTCTGCACAGCTAGCAGACGTACGCGCTCCCGTCGGCTGAGGCGAAGGTCGCCGCCTGACGAGCCTCTTCCTCGGTGAGCCGGGGAACACAGGAGGGTATGCGTCCCCCTCCTTGACGCGAAATGTCCAATTCCGCGATGCGGTGGTCCGGACCACCTATCCCCGCTGGGGTATGCCCGAACGCGGTGGCAAAGCTGCCCGTGGTCTCCGTCGACGCCGGCGTTGACGGCCGGCCTCCTGTAGCCTCCCCGCCTCTCATGACAAGGACGGGGTCAGCTTCCCAATCCTCCTCGTTAACGTGGAGGGCTGACGCGGGGGAGCTCGTCGCGTTCGACCTGGCGACTCTCCCTCCCCTCGCTGCCGGTTTCGGGTCCAGCAGCGGTAGTCCGCGTCGGGCGCGAAACGTGGTTCCTTCTGCGGTCGCGATGCGTCTGACAATTGACAGGTCCGTCTTGTGGTTCGCGGGCAACCTCTGGACGGTCTCTGCCACCGCTGCTCGCGTCACGGGAGCCAATCCGCGTACAAAATAATGAGCCAAGGCTTGCTCCGTAAATACCGCGGTGCACTTGAACGCGTTCGATTCGAGCCTATCCGCGAACGCGTTTTCCGTCTCGTGCGGCTTCTGAGGAGCCGACGCGACGGTATCGTGCGCTACCCCCAGTACGTCATCAGTGGGGTAGCGCTTGATGAATTGATTAATAAGCCCAGGCCAGCTCACATCGTCATAGAGCTGGCCTGCGCGGATTCCGCGCATAGTGTAGCTTGTATATAATCTTTTCGCGTCGCGTTCGAGAAAATGCGCGAGGACGGGAATTGCGACCCCTTCCGTCAGATGTTCCGAATTGAACGTGATGCGCACATCTTTCAGGAAGGGGAGTAATTCAATCGCGTTCGTTCCATCGAAATTGCGCATCGTGGGACGAATCCCACGACAACGCTGCACATATTTCGCGATTCGCCCCTCGTCCCCTGACGTGACGAGGGTCGAGACGTTGTCCAGGCGATACATCCGGTAATTAGCTACGGAGCTAAATTCCTGTATCATCGTGTGGACCGCCTCGACCACGGGGGCCGCGGGGCCGAATGTGCCAAATGGGGTCACCGGTAGCGTACAGACGTCTACCGGGCCCCGACGCGTAGTGAGATCCTGGGGCTGATAGCCGCCCCACCGGGGATCAAAAGCGAGAATCGCTTCTCTCGATCCCCGGGTGGTATCCCCGCGTCTAGTCTCGTCCGCGTAAGGTACGCGAACCGTCTGCCCCATGTCTCCGGCGACATGCGGCAGGGCTTGGGTTTCGGACGCGAAAGTTGCGTCCATCCTTGTTTGATCTCCGCATGCGGGCCGACTGGTGTCACCACCAGCCGGCTCCAAATCTTGAGCGCCGGACGCGTTCGGAGGTACAGTACCACCGGGCCCTAACGGTGGGGCTCCGGGTGACGTCTCCGTCGGGGTACGTTCCATTTGACGAACGCGTCGGCCTCTAGAATTTAACTGCGCGGTCACATGGGCAAACGCGCGCATCTGTTCCGCGGAAGGAAAAGGTCTCGCGTCAGTACGTCCCGCAGAGGCCGTCCCCTCGGGGCGGCCTTCCCCGAACTCGTCGGGGGAGTCGAGACGCGATTCCTCGACGAGCACCAGTCGACTCTGCAGTTGATGGACTAGTGCTCGGAGGTTACCCATAGACTGGGAGACGCGTTCAAACCTCCCTTCGCGAAGGGATCGTAGTTCTTCCAAGCAACGCGAATATACCGCGTCGGTTACGTCGATCCGAAGCGCGGTCCGGACCTCCTCAATATACGTCGCGATCCGGTCATACATCGCGCGTGCGCGGCCTTCTGATAATTCAGGCGACGGTTCGCGGTCACTGAGACCTGCGGCACCGCCGCCGAATGGGACGCGGAGCGCGGCTGACTCAGAGGTGCGGAACGCGGTTGACTCCATATTCGCTGGCTCGGATTGAATTGAGGGGTCGGATCTTTCTTCCATTTCGACGCGTGCGGACGCGGACTCGAACGATAGTCTTCTCGCGATAATCGGGTGGCCTTCTAGGTCGGGAGACCAATGTAGCATAAACCCCCGGTCGCGTTGGGAGTTTAGATGTGGTTCTTCGAAGACCTGTGTACGCGAGAGAAGACAAAAACACACACACCAGAAAAGAACGCGGGCGGTGGTAGCGTGGTAGAGCGGTGGGGAGCGGACGCGAACACAGTACGCGGTAGAGCGGTTCGACGCGCTCGACGCCCCGGGGCGGCGCTAGTTAGCGTTCTAGCACCGACGGGCGGAGGCGGATCCAGCTCGCGCGCGTACGTTCGCGACCGCTACCCGCGATAGTTTCTAGTTAACGAGCTCGCGTTAAGAGAACGCGTTTAGAATAAGCGGACGGGGTTAGACCTGCCGTGGAGGATCTGGTACCAAGCCCGTGCTTGTCCTTGTCCTTCCTCCGCCGCCGGTCGCCCTGTCATTTAATATACAAGTAAATAATCTATCATAACATATACTACAGTATCCAGGTAGCGCCTTACACGGTAAGCTCGCGCGCCTTACTCCGGATCGTCACGCTGTACACGTGCACAGCGAGCAGCAAGCGCGTACTTACAGGCGCGGGTGTGCGCGCTGTAATGCATTTTTGCGGGAGTACAGTAGTCGCCCCGCGCGTTCAAATAACGTCCTCGCGATTATGCTACAGTGTTTTTAGCCATCGGGCAACACGTCGGTAGTAGCGTTGCTACACGGTTACGATCCCGTCGGGTAGTGCTGAACAAGCCCCCGTCGAAGACCTTGAATTATACCCAAGGTGCTGAAGACGCTCGTTGAGCATTGGCCTTACAACCCAGCGAACCGCGGTCACATCCTCGTAGACAAGCCCAACCCGCACTCGTCGAGCACTCAAGTCTTCACAAGTCTCTACCGCCATTATCCTCCCGGGCCTGGTATCTTTCCTTAACCCCCCCGTCGGAGTCGAGCTACCGTGGGCCGCAAGCCCACACAAGGGGAAAGGGAGTCTCGAACGCTCCGTAGCGCGTGCCATCGGCAGTGGTTGTTTTTGTTGCTGTTTTTTTCTTTTTGTTTGACCGTCGGACTGTGTTCGTGGCCTGCCAGGCACATTGCACTACAAAAGTGGTCTCCCGACGTGGAATTGTCTACAGGAAACCCGACCTATAATTGTGTCGACGACAGTCTCGGTCTGGAGACGCACTACAAAAGTGGTCTCCCGACCTAGAACGGTTTTGTCTACGACAAGGAAGTTGGTCTGGGTAACGGAGTCTCTTTTTCATTTTTTGTTCGTATCTTTTTTTTACGTTCGTTCGCTACGCCGAACGATGTCAACAAGCGCACCCGGGGACGTCGGTCCCGGGGCGAGTAGAAGCGGATCGGCACGGGTGTCGAGGATCCCGAGGGGTCCTCGCACCCGGAGCCAGGCCAATACGGCCACGGATCCGGGAGATCAAGAATCCCCTACGGGGATTGCCGCCGACAAGACTGACCTCGACGAGAAGTTGGAGAAGATGAGCAGCGAAATTCGCGAAGAAGCGAAGAAAAATCTCGAGACCGAATTAGGCCTCGTGCAGAAGCAACTTGAGTTGCAAAATTCCGAGTTCCACACGCCGTTGGAAGAGCTGACCGCGCGGGTGGGACTCATCGAGAAAAATAGTGGCGACGGGACGGACAGCATCGAGCCGGAGGTCCTCGCGTCATTGAAACTTTGAGTTAAGGACGCGAGGCGCGACGCGAATCAAGCCTTGGAGTCCTTAGGAAAATTTAGAACAAGCATCGATGACCGATTCGATCGCACCGCGCAACGTCTCAAGGACCCTGAGCAGGCCGCGGATCAAGCTCCGCAAGGATCAGACGACGAGCCGCTCCCTTCGGGTAGAGAGGGCGACCGTCGGTCGAAGAAGGACAAGCCCGCTCGGCAGCGGAGTTCCAAGTCGAAGCCCTCGAAGAAGGACAAGCGACGTACAAGCAAGGGTCCCTGTAGTGACGATCCGGAGGACCGCGACTCACAGTCGGAGTCGCTTGGTCCCTCCGAAGATGGTAACGGCGGTTCGTCGAACTATTCGGACGATTCCGAACGCCGTTCAGAAGAAGGAAACGGAATTTCGTCAAGCAAGAAAATTTCCTCCAGACGAGGCGGAGTCACTTCGTCCGCCTCGCAGAGAGACAAGGACGCGGAACCCGAAGATGTCGCAACGCGACGCGAGCCGCGATGGGAGGAGTTGGAGGAGCTGAATCCGACCAACTACCTCTTCAAGAAATTACTTTCGTACCAAACGTACCGCTTGCGGAACCCGCAGACATATTTGTCAAGTTCCCGGCGGACCGCCGTGCGAAAAATCAGGAGAGATATTCCGCCTAGGGTGAAGAAGGACAACACGTTCACAGGTGAGGACGGGGTCCTCTTGTTGGATTTTTTGGCAAAGTTAGTTCAAGAGTTTGATACTCAAGAAATGAACGAGGGGCAAGCGATCCGCTTGTTGCCCGAATTTCTAAGCGGCATCGCCTTGAGACAGTACACTTCGGTGTCTCAGACGGCCGGGTCCCATCACGGAAAGGTATCCGTTTGGCCGGAAGCCGTACAGTGGTTGTTGAGGAGTTTCGCAACCGACGAGGCGATCCGTCAAGCCGTGCTCGCATTGTGAGAAGTTCAGCAAAGACCGTCTGAAGACGAGATGGAATTTTACATTCGCCTAACAGACGCGAGTAATCGCTGTGAGAATGTTTATTCTATGGAGGAACAAATGACGATGTTCATCGAGGGGCTAGATGCCAGTATCAAGCCCATGGTCTCGCAGTATCGACAAGATAACCGAGATGTCTCATTTTTGAGATTGGTAAATTACGCAAAGGTGCATGGCTCGGCGAGCCGCGCCAAGGACAAGAAGACCAAGAAGGTCACGATTCAGACGCCGTCGACGTTCAGGGCGGGGAAAAGCCGAGGGCTTCTTATCCCGGTCGTAAAGATCACGCCGCCGTCCACTTAGCCGAGTCAATCTCCGCGTCAGATGAACACGGTGCGCACGGAAGCAGCGAAAATCATTAGAAGGAGCATTGGTAGCCGAAGGCAATTTGATTGAGCCAGCGGAGGGCTACGGACACGAGGACTACGGGGCAAGCGGGTCGTCAACTTTACCGACGCCCACATACACGACGGAGTCGTTTTCAGACCCTACGGATCCCGTGATGATATTCCGGGGGCGCGGCTACACGCCGGCGCCGCGCATTCCGATGGAAGACAAGGGTACAACGTTTCGAAGGCCAGGCTGGATGGGAAGGCCGCAACATCAAAAAAGGCCGCCGGCCCGTGGAGGACCTAGGCCGCAATATCCCGTCAAGAAGCACGGACTGGTGTGCTATCACTGTTACGAAAAGGGGCACGCTGCGCCAACGTACATTCTTTCCCTCCGAGAAATGCACCGAGTTTTGGGAAAATATGAGGTGATGTCTCTGATGGAGAGGTTAGGGATACCATCGACGAGTTATCTGAAGGTCAAGAGTTGGTTCGATTCGCAGACTGCGAGCACGCCGAGTGCTTCAACGCCGAGGTCGAACCAACCCTTCAGAGGGCCCACCGCGGGGCCCGCGTTGCCGGACGTGAGAAGGAACCCGCCGCCGCAGGGAAACTAGAGAGGGGAATCTCGAGGGAGTCACGAGAGGCGCAGGTTCAACGTACTGCGTCCGGGACTCAGTCCCGTTCCCCGTCTCTAGCAAGAAAGAAAGGCCTCGACGGGGAGGTAGTTGAAATAGGGGGTTAGCCGAAGGAGCCGACTGTTGTCAAGAAATTTCTAAGTCGAGACAAGGATCGTCCGATGGATCAAATCCGTAGGCCCTGGTACAGGGTTAAGCGACAAGAATGTCCTGAAAAGATCTTGGTCCTCGCGCGAAAAAAGTACAAAGATTACGCGGATATTGGACCAACGGTCGGATTGATGAGTCGAGTGTTGTCCGTGTTGGACACAAGTGCCGGACCGAATTTGGTTCGAACGTCGGAACTTCCGGCAGGAATGGAAATGTTGGTGTCCTACGGACCGACCCAAGACATTGGCGACGCGAACAATAGGCCACTCCGGACTCTCGGCACAATTAGAATGCCTGTGAGGCTTGGAAAATTTGTGGCCGCAGCCGAGTTTATTGTATGCGAAAATCCAGCAGTCCCGCTAATTCTAGGCGCGGACTACTGTGACCGGTTTGTGGAAGCAATTTATCCAAGGAAGAAAACGGTTGAGTTGGCGGATTTCTCGGAGGTTCCGATAGTTAGGCGGTTCTCGACGAGAAAAGGGAAGAAAAATCTCGCCCCGGGAGAGGACGAGAATGATGGAAAGGTGGAGCGAATTTCCCCTAAGGTAAAGTGGCAAGAGCCATGACTATCGAGCCAGGGACGCAACGCGTCGTGGAATGCACCTCGAAGAGGGCGGGCTTGGTTGTGGTTCAGCCGTACTCGTCGTTATACGAAAGGCACGGGTTGACTTGCACGAATGGTGTCGTTCAGATTGAGCATGACAGGCCATTTCGTTTACTCGTTGCGAATTTTAGGACGTACTCTGTCAGGGTGCAAAAAGGCCAAGTGGTGGCAGAATTATTACCGCACCCGAGGGCCGCGCTCGAGAGCAAAACCACCATTGGTGAAGTTCTCGGAATTCAAGAAAGGAAGAAGGAAAATTTTCCTAATTCCACCAAGACGCCTAAGGGCGAGACAAGATGCGAACCGTCGGAGCAAACGCGCAAGGACCAGCCAGAAGAACGGTCTAGTGGGCTCTCTGCGACGGCATCGTCGAAGCCGGAGCAGCGGATTGAGCCCCCACCGCCGGGCGTGGAGGACCTCGACCTGAGCCACGTGCCGGAACGGCTGCGCGAGCGGTTCCGACGGATGTTCAAGAAATACTCTAAGATGTGGGATGGGACCCTTGGTGAAACTAATACCACGGTCTACCGGATCGAGCCGGTCCCGGAGACCAGGCCCATCGCACAAGGCCCCTACCGAGCCGGTCCAAGGGCTCGGGAGGTCGAGGACGCAGAAGTACAGAAGATGTTAGAAGCAGGAGTCATCGAAGCGGCGCAGTCAGAATGGGCGTCGCCCGTTTTATTAGTGCCCAAGCCGGACGGATCGATGCGCTTTTGCGTAGAATACTGCAGGTTGAACGAGGTAACGGTGAAGGACACGTACCCTTTACCGCGCATAGATGAGTGTCTGGACTCGCTTGGTGACACCAAGGTTTTCTCCGCGTTGGACGCGATCTCGGGATATTGGCAGATGCCTATCGCTGAGTGCGACGGCGACAAGACCGCATTTTCGTGTCACTCAGGTCTGTATCGCTTCTCAAGAATGTCCTTCGGGCTAACCAACGCTCCAGCGACGTTTCAGAGAGCAATGGATATCCTGCTCTCTCCGTTCCGTTGGAAATGCTGTTTGGTGTATCTGGATGACATAACAATTTTTAGCAGGTCGTGGGAGGAGCACATCGTGCACGTGGATGAAATACTTTCCGTATTGGAAAAGGCAGGTGCCAAGCTCAAGCTTCGCAAGTGCGAATTTTTCGTGGAAAAGATCAAGTACCTGGGCCACGTCGTCCGCCCAGGTACGCTAGAAGGCGATGTCGCGCGAACCGCCGCATTGGAACAAGTGAGGTACCCTCAAACGCAGACACAGCTCAGAAGCTTCCTGGGACTTTGCAATGTCTACCGCAGGTTTGTCCCACATTACGCGAAAATTGCGCATCCGCTCAATCAACTATTGAAGAAGGGACAACCGGTCCAGTTGGAAGGATTCGACGAACCGTGCGAAAAAGCTTTTTATAAGCTCAAGGACGCCATCCTGGCACCGCCGGTGTTGGCGCTGCCGAAGAAGGACCTACCCTACTCGGTAGATACCGATGCAAGCGACTATCAAATCGGCGCTGCATTACTTCAAACGCATCTGGATGCGCAACGTAAACCCATCGGGTTCTTTTCAAGCGTCAGCCGCAGCCGAGAGAAACTATTCTGTATCAGAAAAAGAATGTCTAGCGGTAATTTGGGCTGTACAGACCTTAAGATCATATCTATACGGCGAGCAATTCATTGTGCATACCGACCATGCCTCATTGAGGTGGTTGATGAACGTAACCGACCCCAGCGGGAGATTAATCCGATGGAGGCTCCGCCTCTCGGAATTCGATTTCGAAATCAAGTACAAGAAGGGCAAGGCGAACAGTCAAGCTGATGCCCTGTCAAGATTACGGACCGCAGGAGAAACCGTCGACGAAATCGACGACGAAATCCCATGCTTTATGGCCGATCCGGCCGAGGGTACAGTGGAGGACGAGGACACTTTTGACGCGTTAGACGACATCCTCGCTCTTGAGGGGGGACCGCCTCTGATCGCTCTGATCAATTCCAAGCTGTCACTCCGGAGGAGCTCATTCGCGAGCAAGCCGTCGACCCCTTCTGCAACTGCATCAAGGAAGAAATGGACGCCGGAAGGGTGAGAACGTTCACCATGGAGACCGAGGAACTCGAAGGAACTCTATGCCGTACCGCGGCGGAGTTTGTACAAGTGGTGATACCACAATCGTTAAGGGACCGCGTCCTAGGGTTAAGCCATTACGCAAAATTGGCGGGACACCCGGGAGGCTGGAAACTTTACAAGACCTTGAGAAGATATTTTTATTGGCCTACGATGGCCCTAGACTGCTACGCAGTCGCGAAGAATTGCGCCGCATGTGCGCGGGAAAGGGTGAAGTTAAGAAGAAACACGAAGGAAATGAAGCTGTTCACGCCCAAAGCTCCGCTGGAGTTTGTCGCCATCGACATCCTCGGTGACCTAATTACAACTAAACGAGGAAATCGGTACATTCTCGTGATCCGCGATCGATACTCGAAACTGGTACGAACTGTACCGTTGAAGAAGATATCAGCTGCGCACATCGCACAAGCCGTCGTTCACCATTGGGTATTCGTGAACGGACCGCCGGTCAAGCTGCTGTCCGACAATGGAACACAGTTCACGGCCCGGTTCTTCCAGAATGTCTGCCGAATTCTGGGCATACGCAATGTGTTAACGACTACGTACCACCTGCAAGCCAACGGCCAAGTTGAGAGGTTTAACCGCACGCTGACTTCCGCGTTGCGAAAATATGTTGGAGAGCATCCCAAGGACTGGGACCTATTTAGCGACGCTGTGACGTTCGCATACAACACGCAAGTTCATCGAACTACGAACATCGCGCCCTTCGAGCTGGTGTTAGCTCGGGCGCCGAGAAGCATTGCGTTACAAGCCCAGCCAAGTTTGGAAGGATTTAGCTCGAATCGAGCGTACTACCTGAAATGGAAGTCGTGGTTGGAAAGCCTGATGAAAGGCGCTGATAAGAGCTTGCGAAAAGATCAAGCGCGCTACAAGCGAAACTTTGACGCCCGGCTCCGCAAACCGAGGTATGACATCCCTTCAGGATCATACGTATTCCTTCGGAAAGAGCAAGGCACGGCCACCGAGCCGAAACAGAAGTTGGCACAAGTGGCTACGGGTCCGTATCAAGTGAAGGAGTCAACTGAGAATACGGTCGTCATTGCCATCGGCGACCAAGAAGAGCGCGTGTCGCGAGATAGAGTCGAATTAGCCCCTAGTCCCATGGACTACACGCCGATAATCAGGCTACGACAAGCGCTACAGTTCCTCAATCGAGAAGGGGAACGAGAAGAACCCGCCGCGCAAGCGAAGGATAGGACGGATGACGGACCTTTGATAAATCAGGAAGCTGCGGGCATGCCGCCCGATCTACAAGAGATGGGTGGTTCGGAAGAGCAAGATGAGGATGAGTCGCGGGCTCTTCGGAAGGGGGAAGGAAAGTTGGACACGCAGGGAGAAGGAACCGAGAGTCAGGAGTATGTGATCGACAAGATCGTGGAACACGGCTCCGACGAGGAGAATTTAATTCTCAAAGTGAAATGGTATGGGTATACCATCGAGGTCGCAACGTGGGAACCTATTGAGCAAGTCTCCAGCAGCGCGATAGTCACATATTTCCGAAGGAAAAGGCTATCCTTACCCGCGCAAGCGTCGCACGCACAACCGGGATAGCCATCGTAAGTAGACTTAGTATTTTAGGAATAAGGGAGAAATCAGAAATTCGAGGAAGGAACGGGTCCGCGAGGTTGGCGCACGAGGGAAGTGAGAGCGAAGGGACTGACGCGCAACCCGTTTTCGGACACACGTGAAGTGACAATTGGGATCAGCGGTATGACCTCGTGGGACGTCTTTTGATCAGAAGGAATTTTTTGGTTGTTGTCGCCCCACAGTCGGCGCCACCCATGTTCAAAGCCGCTCTGCGGCAAAGTCACGATTTGACCCTGCTCGTCGAGCGAAAAGAAATGCCCATATGAGACGTCGCTGCGCTGACTCCGCCGAGACCGCGTGGAACTGCACTGTCACGTGCACATAGAGAGGACGGTCGCTTGCCATCTGCTAAGATCGAAAACCGTGCAAGATACCCGCCGACGACCACACAGCGTCACAAACCTGTTTGGTATCACGCACCTCTCTAGGACCAACGTTTTTATTGAGGGAAACTATTGTGGAGCCTGATCAGCAGGCATGGACACTGTCGCGCACATACGTTTTTCTGCACCGCGAGCGATGTACTTACAAATTGGCTACTATAACCCCACTTCCCTGGCCTTTCTTGTTTCTTTATCTCTTCATGTCTGCTGTTGTCTGCTTTATTTTTAGGTGATGTCAGGGACATGACCCCGTACTGCGGAGGCCGGTCATCAGGTCTACAAAGATCAGAAGGAGACAGTAAGAAGAAGGTCGCGGGAGAAGGGCGCGTTGTCAAAGTCCCGAATGTAGCATAAACACCCCCAGACGACTGGAGGTGTATGCGCAGTTCGACCTGTAGACCCCGGATCGGAGAAGGGGTGAAGCGGGCCAACCAGCTACGGAACCGGGCTCGGGCCCGGGTAGCGGTGGTAGAGCGGGAGCGAGCAGGGACGCGCGCACGCACGAGCGGATCGACGCCTCGACGCCCCGGAGCAGCACTGGGTGACGTACCAGTGCTGACGGGCGGAGGCGGTTCCGTGCTCGCTCGCGTGCTGCGCGTCCACTCCGGCTCGGCTCCGACTAAACGCGCGCGAAGAGCGAAGGCGACGTTTAGAATAAGCTGGGTGGACTGACCTTGGCGGTCGGTTGAGGACAAGCCCGTGCTTGCCCCCTTCCGCCGCCGTCGGTCCGCTCCATATTTAATATACAAAACAATCTATCATAACACTACAGTACCTCGGTACTGTAGTGGGCTACTGTAGTGCAGGTCGGCCTGCACTGTAATACTGTCAGCTATGTCGAGGCTGACAGTACACGTATTACTCGTGGTGCGTACGCGCTTCGTTCGCGCGCTGTACACGTGTGCACGTGTATGCGCGTGTCCCCTGTCCCCGTGGTGTACACGTGGACACGCGCAGTTGTACTGTAGAGCTCGACGCTCTACAGTAGCTGATCTAGTTCTTGATCTAATCTAATCTAAAGCCCCAGGGGGGGGGTTATGATGCTACACGGCCCCCCCCCTCAAGACTGAACGTCCGCGTTCAGCAGTCTCGGGCTTGTAGATTCGACCATGTCGGATCCCCTCCCTGTAGTCCTGGATTTGACCCGGGTTCCACCTCACCCGTCCTCGCGTTGCTCAGAGTTATCTATCGTCCACCCCGTTCCCCCTATTGGCCATCTTGTCCTCTGCCGTTCGCTCCTTCTCCGTCCGCGCATCGGTGCGCCTCTCCTGTTATTTCCTTTTCCGGACTCGGGTCGCTGCGCCCCCGCTGTCCTGTCCCTCTTCGTCGGAGGCCTCGGTGTCGGGGTCATCATGACGTCGCCCTCCGATGGTCGGTTCGTCGCGTCCGTCGCTACTCCGTCGAGCTCCGTAACTCCCTGCTCTTCGCAGCCGTGTCCTTCGTCGCAATCTCCCGGAGGCGCCGCTTCCCTTCCGCCGTCGACGGCGGAAGTCGCGGCCCCGGCTGGGCACGTTCCGTGTCGCGCCGGGGCAATCGGGCGTCCTTGGATTACTGTACAGCCATTTCAGCGAGCTCGTGTCTCTCGGGAGTCGACGTCCTCTGTCGAACTGATCCCCTCCGCCACCGCCCCTCGTCTGCCTGTCGATGCAGGCCCCGTCGGGGGCGCTACAGCCGCGCTTCCCGGCGCGACGGATTCGCGCGGGAGATCGGGCAGCGGCCCTCGCGTTGGCGAACATCCTGAGACGCCTCAGGATCCGGCGGGTCAAGCCCCCGCGGTGGTCGAGGCTCCATCCGAGTGGTACGGGGCGGCGCTCGAGCGTTCCGCCCCGTTGCCCCTAGACCGTCTAAGGTTCGCGTGGTGCCGCTTTGCCCGTGGCGGCATTACTGTCGGGGAGCTGCTGGCGCGGGAGCAACTTCGTCCCGATTTGCTACGCGTCCGGAAGGTCTATGAAGCCGGACGCGTAGAGGAGGCCTCGCTCGTTCTGGGGCGCCTGCTGGCAGAAGGTGGCGGTGCGGCGTATCAAATCCCTTCTGCCATCCCCTGCGATCGCACGTTTGCGTACAGCCTCGGTGAGGTAGAATACGTGGATCGCATGGCCACGTATCTCCTCCACCGCGAGGGGTCGGCCCCTCGCGAATTCGTCTTGTCCCACGTGGGTAGTCTCTATGTGAGCCCCCGTCCTTTCGCGTACTCGAGGGCGCGCGTCGCCTTGCAGAAATCAGCGTGCTCGCTGATGAGACTACACGGAGTCGCCATTGCTCCTCACGATTGGTCGGCGTATCGCCATTCCGAGGAGGAGGACGGGCGCGTTTTCCGTCACGCTTCCTTCGAAGGAGGCCTGTCCCCCCACGACTTCCCCCGGCTCCCTGCAGTGATACGGGAGACCTTCCCTTCGTTGGGAGTTCATCCGCTGCTCTCGTATGTGCTCAAGCACTTCGGTGTGGCGTGCTCAAATGCTCAGCATCCGGCTTATGCAGACTTAATGCACAACGTAGAGAGGGAGTGGGCCTGGGCCCTCGGGAATGCGTTCATGAACGAAGTGTCCATTCACGGACGCGTGTTTGTCCAGCCCCTCGAGGTGCTGGCCTACTTGGGGAGGGTTGCGTGGGACCTCCCCAACGTCCCCCTTCATCCGCTCGAGCGGAGTAACCAGCATGTGCCTTGGTCGTACGGGTTCGCCCTCGGGCTCATGCATCGGGCTTGCGAGGTGAGCGAAAGCCAGCGTCGGCGCTGGCCCGATTTCACTACCGGCGAGCGGTCCTCCTTCCTCGTGTATGACCATCGTGCTGACGCCTTCGTGGCGCGCCAGGTGGCGCCGGCGTCCTCTTCGGAACACGTCAGGAGCGGGGGCGGAGTCGGCTCCGCCTCGCGTGAAGCGCGAAAGAAGCGATATCGCGATTTGGACAGTGAGCCCGCTCCCCATCCTTTTGCACGTGCGGACCCGCTGTTCGAGACTTTTCTCGCCGAAAGCGACTTCGGTCCGGTGGCGAGTCCTCCGGTCCCCCCTGTTCCTCCCCTCAGTGCGGTGCTGCCGCGTGAGGCGCCCCAAGTGGCGTCCATACGCCACGCGACGTTGGAGGGAGAGGACGTCAGGGCCGTTCCGTCGTTAGTCCATGCCTTGGGTCGCGCTGCCGATCGCACTTGGCAGGTGGGCGGTCTCCTTGGCACACTCGCGAGCTGGTACTTGGCGCGAAGCGACGAAGCACGTCGCCTCGAGGCGGACCGCGCGTCGTCCGTGTCCGAGCTGCGCCGTGTACGCAACGAGTTAGCCGCGTCACGCCAGTCCTCTGATCGTCAAGCGAGCCTTCTGGAACGGACTACCGTCGAACGTGACCGGTACCGCCGCGAGCGGGACGACCTCCGAAGCCTTCGCGTGGCGTCTTCGTCGACGCCACACCCGATCAGGCGGGATCCCTACGAGCAGACGGGGTACGAGGCCGCTACGGTGGGCAACGTCCCGGATCCTCAGAGCAGTGGGCATCGCTGGACCCGCCACAGTGAGGTGGCGCTGCCCCCACTGGCGGAGCACGCGGCAGAGCCGCCTCGTCACCCCAGTTACTGTCCCCCGAGCCTTTACGGGTCGGGGGTCGCTTCGCCGCCCAACCGCACAAATCAGTGAACGGGTCGTCCCGTTATACCCATCGGGGGTATGTTCTTCCAACCGTCCCCTTCTCTGCGTAAAGTCAATCCCGTCTCTTTTGTGCACGCGATGTCCGTCGTACAGTTCCTCTCCTTTCCTCGAAGCCGAGCCTCGATAGTGCTCCTCGAGCTTCTCCTATGTATATTTTTCTCCTTCTGCGACATGGCTTGCCGCGGGGGTCTCGACGCCCTTGCGGCGCGTGAGGTTGGTCGAGCCCTCCGAGTCGGCTTTCGATAGTGCTCCGCGCGATTCTTCTCCCTCTTACGAAAGGGTCTCTGGTGGGCGCGATCATGCTCGTGCGTGTACCGCGTCTTGTCCTCCCTTCTCGAGGTCGTCGTCGTACTCGGACGAGGGCAAGGCCCGAGGGACCTGTAGTTCTCATCGCGGCCCTCGCCTCCGGTGGCGAGGGCACCGCTCGTGGTACTGTCTTCCGGGTCGCGCCCCTCGCCGTTCGAGCGAGGGCGCGGCGGGCGGTGTATGTCTTCTCGTCGCGCCCCTCGCCTCCGTGGGCGAGGGCACAGCGCGGTATTGTCCTTGTCGTCGCGCCCCTCGCCTCCGATGGCGAGGGCAGATGGGTAAGAGAGCGGTTGGTGGACGACCCGAATCGTCCGCCAGGGGATGGAGAGGGCGCCGTCTTCTCTCCCCTGGCGCCGGGGCTCGGGTCCGCGGGGTTATGGCGAGGGGGCAGACTCCTCGTGGTGAATGCGGTCGTCCGCCTGACGCGTCCCCTTCCCCGTGCGACGTCGCGCTCCGTACTGTAGTCTCCACCGCCCGTGCTCTTGACGATGAGCGGAGAGGGGTAAGAGACCTTGGCATGTGGGGGAAGGGGGAGGAGTCGTCCCCTCTCTCATCGCCAGAGCGGCTCGTCCGCATGGTCGTGTGGATGGCCCTGGCGGAGCTCGATACTCCCCAATTCCACACGCGGAGTTGGCGTTCGTCGCATCGGTGTGGGGTTCTCGAGTCCCCTTGCGAACCAACGGTGGGAGGCGGCGAGGACTGGCGGGTTCGTTACTCGCGTGCCGTACCCACCGCTGGATGACTTCCTTGCGCAGCGTCTCGAGTCGCTGGTCTTGGTGCCTGCTCCGCTTTCGGGACGCCCCGTGCGTCGGACTTCTGCGCATTCCGCCGGTTTGACAATTCTGGAGGGGGCAGCATCGGGACCGCGCCCCTCCATGGTCGGGCTCCGGTAGCGTGTCCCGGTCGGTGGGTACACGCTGTACTCTTCCTACGCGTCGCCGTCCGAACGTCCCTTGCGCGTTGTACGTATCGCGTGCGCTTGGACGTCATGTAAGGGCACTGTCTCCCAGTGTAATTTCGCGTTCCACTAATTTTTCTCCCTTATTTAGGGTATGGCCGTGGCTGTTTGTTGGGGCTCTGATCTCGAGTGTATCAGCCGACGGCGGCTCGTACTGTCTCTTCCCTCCCCTTGCTCGGTCTGCAGCGTACTTGTCGTTGCTATCTAGTGCCGAGGTGCGTCCTTCGTCGTCGCGGGGGTCTCGGGATCGCGGACCCCTTCCGTATAGCGCAGCTGGTACGAACCGGTGCGCGCAGGACAGCTGTCCCCATGTAGGCGAAACTTGTGGCGACTGCGGGGCGACTGTATCGTTCCGGGAGATCGTCTCCCTGCTCGAGGGCTCATTTTCCACAGTCCGTGACGAGGTGCCATCATGGCGCAGCTCGTGCTGCTCGCTTCCTTTGGTTTGCGTACGAGAGCTCTCGGTTGCCAATACGTCTTGGCTTCTCGCGACTGATTCCGTTGCTGTTCTTTGGAGACAGCTGTCCCTTCGCGCGTCCCCTTTCGTCCTAAGCCCGCGGGGTGAGTTTAATTCGAGACGGAAGTTAATCCGTAACGAAGCGGTTGAGGGTCCCCTCCTCAAGAGTGAACGTCCGCGTTCACTTCTGAGGTAAGGTCTCTCCCTGTACGCGCTCGGAGTCTTCGTGCGTAACGAGACACCAACTCCTCGGGGATGTGGGTACGCGCTGTCCATGTGGGAGCGTCATAGTCTGCCCACTTAATGAGGAACTCCGTAGTTCCATCCTCCATGACGCGATGCTTGAGTAGCCGTTCGACAGCATACTGTGTGCCTTCATTGATCTTGTCGGCAAGGTCCTCGGGGGTAGTCGTGCTCGCCCTTGGCACGTTCGCCGGCGGGGGTGCGTAGACGCAGCGGTCTGCGGAGACGCGCTCCGTAACTCCACCACGATCGATCGTGATAGTGCGCTGGTCGTTCGCGAGAACTCGGTACGGTCCGACAGCCGGGGAGGCGAGCTTGTTTGATGTCTTCCCCCCATCGGTGGGGTTCAGATATACGTATTCTCCGGGACGGAGCCGGGAATTACTACGTCTTATGCGCTTATCGAAGTCGCGCTTGTAGCGAGCCTGCGTCCGACGCAGGCTCCCGTAGGCCTTCTGGATAGTCGAGTCCAAGGTCTTGAGAAACTCGGCACGTTGGTTCCCCCTATCGGAAGGGGGTGCGTCGCCGTCCGCCCGTCGGAGAGAGAACTCCGGCGGTGGCCTGCTGAGCACGAGCTCAAACGGCGTGGTGCGTGTGGTGCGATGTACGTGGGAGTTGTACGCGTACGTAAGCGGCCCCACGTACACATCCCAGTCGTCCTGGTGTTCACCTACGTAGTTCCGCAGCATCGAGGCGATTGTTCGGTTATATCGCTCGACTTGCCCGTTCGTCTGGGGATGGTACGCCGAAGTGTACAAATTCGTTATCCCCAGAACACGGCACGTGCTGTGGAAGAACTTGGCATTAAACTGAGGGCCGTTGTCTGAAAGCAACGTGCGAGGGACGCCGTATTTGAACACCCACGACTCGCAGAACGCAACTGCGACGGTGTATGCGGTTATCGTGCGGAGCGCCACGACTTGCGTCAGCTTGCTAAAACGGTCCGTAATCACGAGCAGGAACCGTTTTCCTGTCTTCGTCTTGGGGAGCGGCCCCAAGATGTCGATGGCGAGGCTCTCGAGAGGCCTCGTAGCTGGGAACAATCTCAATCGATTGAGATGTTTCCTCAGCTTGACCCGGTTCATCGCGCAGGTCCGACACCCTCGCACCGTGGGTGCCACGTCTGCAGCCAGGTGGGGCCAGTAGTACTCGCGTCGAAGTGCGTAGTACATACGGTTCTGGCCCGGGTGCCCCGCGATGGCCGGGTTGTGGCACAGGCGGAGGAGCCTGGCGCGGAGCGTCCGAGGTACCACCACCTGAACGATATCAGGGTCGAAGGGGTGTCTCCGTTTGAGCACCCCTTGGTGGTCCTCGAAGAACGCGGAGTCCCGGGACTCTGACTGTCGTGCCAAAACGGTTTGGCAGAAGTCATCCACGCGTTGCTCCTCGGCTATCTCCTCTATCGTAAGAGGGGCCGGAAGGTCGTCCTGCGGTGGGGCGACCGGGGAGTCGAGCGCGCCAGCCTCGGGGTCTTCGGCGCGCTGTATATCGGCGGCGTCGAACTCGTCGTTCTCCTCCCAAAACGAATTGGGTCCTTGAAGACCGGGGGCTTCGTCGTCACCTCGCGGTTCGTCGCGCGTCCGTACGCGCGACCTTGTTCGGGCTTCGGCTTGGTTCCGTGTCGTTACGAAGACATGGACGCCCTGATGATCGCAGCTCGCGGTACAAGCGTGGTCCGCGAGCTCGTTCGATACGTCTCGAACTGTCGTGCCCCCGTCGAAAGTGGGGATGTCGTCATCCACCTCGACGGTGGGGCGAGGGTCATCGGCGACCTTCGGCGACACGAGTCGTGACAGGGCATCGGGCACCTGATGCACGCGCCCGGGGCGGTACTGAATGGTGAAATCGTATTCAGCCAGACGTAGCCGCCACCGGGTGAGTCTTCCTGAGCTCTCCGTGAGAGACATGAGCCATCGGAGGGCGTCGTGATCCGTCCGGACGGTGAACTTGGTTCCTTCGATGTACGGCCGCAGCGTGCGGACGGCCCACACCACGGCGAAGCACTCACGCTCCGTAGCGCTGTAGTTCCGTTCGCTATCGCTTAGCGAGTACGACCAGTACCCAACGGGGCGCTAATCGTTTGGCTCGTCGTGCTCCTGTAGGAGGGTGCACCCGAGTTGATATGCACTGGCGTCAGTGTCCAACAGGTACGGTCGGCCGTACCGTGGTAGCGCGAGGATCGGCGGGGAGATCATCGCCGCCTTCAGGCTTTCGAAAGCCTGAAGTTGAACCTCCGTTGGGTTATCGAAATCGTGATCCGAGTCCTTGCGCGTTATATCGGTTAACGGACGGGCAATCTTCGAGAAGCCCTTGACGAAGCGACGATACACGTTACACGCCCCGAGGAACGAGCGCACCTGCGTCAACGTCCTCGGGAACGTGAACGTCTTGAACGCGTCGATTGCCGTATCAGCCACGCTCAACTTACCTGGGGATATAACGTGCCCCAGGTAGTGCACCTTCGGACGGAAGAAGCTGCACTTCTTGAGCTTGAGGGAGATGCCGGCACTCCGCAACAAGCTCAAGACGGTATCGAGATGCCTTGCGTGTTCCGCGTCCGTACGCGAGAACACGATAACGTCATCGAGATAGACGAGGCATATTTGCCAGCGGACTCCGGAGAGTATGATATCGAGGGCACGTTGGAAGGTGGCCGGTGCCCCTTTCAATCCAAACGGCATACGCAAATGGCGGTACGTACCCATATGTGTCGTGAAGGTAGTCTTATCCCGGTCCTCCGGAGCGACCGGGATCTGCCAATAACCGGAATTGCAGTCCAGCGTCGTAAAGACGGCTGCATCTCCTAACGAGTCGATGCAGTCGTCCATACGCGGCAGCGGATACGAATCCGCTGCAGTCTTCGCGTTGAGACGCCGGTAGTCCACGCAGAACCGAAGAGAGCCGTCTTTCTTCGGTACGAGCACCACCGGGGATGCCCGCTCAGTGCTCGCGGGCTCGATAACCCCTGCGTTCAACATCTTGCTGACCTCCTTTGCGACCATTTCGCGCATGGCCGGGCCCTTTCGATAGGGCATAGAACGAATCGGTTTCGTTCCCGGCTCGAGGGGAATGCGGTGCTCTGTGGCTTGGATCGTTCCGAGCGCACCGCTCCACAGACTTGAGTGCTTACGGAGCATCTCGAGCACGTGGCCACGGAGCTTGTCATCGTCGATGTATGACAGGTCGATCTCTTTTTCCCAATCCCTCGGTGGATTTTTGGGATCCTTCTGCCGGGGGGGCACAGTACCCTCCGCCGTCGGTGGGAGTATAGGTGACCGTTCGTCCGGGTCAACCCCTTCACTCCCCGCGGTTGCCTTCTCGTCGGAGCTGGATCGGCCAGCTCCGACCTCTCCGACTTGATCGGTCAAGTCGGTTAGGTGCAACGCGTGCGCGACCCCTTCAGCGACTCGACGTTCGGGCGTGAGGATCGCGAGGGGGTTGCGCTTCGCGTATCCCACGATGGTGTGCTTCGGAAGCTGCCTCTCCCGTCGCGAGAAGTTCGCGACGATGACTTCGAATGTCTGGTTCGGCAGGACTTCCGCGACGCCATTCGTCAGCCTCACTCCCTGCCGGTGTTGGAGTGAGGGCTTGGGCTCCAGGAACACGAGACCCCTTCCCGCGGTTGTCACACGCACACGGGCTTGCGACATCGCGGGGATGGTAACCCAGCGGGCGATTCGGATCGCCTGCGGGGCCTCCTCGCGTACCTCCGGACCACTCGTTTGGCGACCGTGTCGCCTGGTAGGGCAAATC
This sequence comes from Chondrus crispus, assembly GCF_000350225.1. Lineage (NCBI taxonomy): Eukaryota > Rhodophyta > Florideophyceae > Gigartinales > Gigartinaceae > Chondrus > Chondrus crispus. The sequence goes on along the minus strand of NW_005179373.1, from coordinate 95,687 downwards.
GGTTCCCCCTTCCCATTGACGATGGCTACCGAGCCACCGTGACGAAGTTCGAGCTTCTGTCCGTCGATGTCGATGCTGCGTACGTGCGCATCAATGAAAGCGGTCCCAAGTAGAACGGGAACAGCGAGTTGTTCGGCCACTACGAAAGGTATGCGGAACGTCGTGTTTCGCAGCCGGACCGCGAGGCGGACGAACGCCGTAAGTCGAAGCGGGTTACTGTTCGCGCCAGCCAGGCGTGGTAATGGCGCGTCCCGTATTACGTAGCGGGCCCAGTCAGGAGGGAGGTCGGCCTTCCTCACCAAGTTATAGCCCGAGCACGTGTCGACGGCGATCGTGTGGGGCTTAAACGCGTTGCCTTCTGTGGCCACGGAGCCCAAGACGTTATATATTTTCGACGTCATGAGGCATACGAGGCCATCGACCACCTTGGGCGCGACCTTATCGGTGAGGTCGTTTCGCCGGGGCCTTCGACTTCGGCGTTGGCCCCTCTTGCGTTTCCTTCGGCTCGAGCCGGGGGACGTTCGCGTCTCAGTGACGCCCGTCCAGGTGCTGGAGTCCGTACGAGGCGGACATTTCGTCGGCAACCTTGGGCTCACCGGGGTCAGGAGGTCAACCGACTCGTGTCGGTCGGCGTTAACCGCGTCTCGCTCGTTGCGCTTCACTGGGATGTCGGGTGTCCCTGTGGTGCCTTCTTCCAACATCGGGTCTACGTGGGCCTCGGTGTTGGGTTTCTCCTGCAATGTCGACATTGCTGGAGTCCCCGTGCTCGACTCCGATAGCGGGGGATGTATTATCGGACAATACCCCCCGTGTCCTTGGCCAGCACGCGGGGACCGGTCTAGTTCATAGGGAAAAGACGGCTCACGCGACCGCGTGTACGTAACCGTCTTTACCCTTTTTTCGAACTACCGGTGCTATCCGAGCTACCCCCTGGCTATCGACGGCCAGGTCTTCTCCGGGTAGCCGGCCGCGTGGGCCGGGACTATTCCTCCCCTGCGGCTCGGCAGCCTTGGCGAAGTACTCGGGTACTTCCGGGTCTTGACCTGCGGCGTCCGGTCGTCGCAGGATATGGGGAACGAAGCGAGTCGGCTCTCCTTCGTGACCCTCCGTGGGAAGGGGGTACGGATCCTCTACCCAGTCTTGCAGGTACATTATCGCATTCTGTACCTGCTGGGGTAACCGAGAACGGTCTCGGTCCCCTCTCCCTCCTTGGCGGGGGTACCTTGTGTCGGCCTGGCGGTAGTCGGGCCGATCCCGATGATCGAGTTCGGTACGACGATACCCGCCTCCACGGGGGGCGAAGCGAGCGCCCCCACCCGACCGATTCGGGAAACCTTGACGCGGGGGACGACCCTCGCCGACCGCTTGCCGGAGTAGATTGCGCGCCCCGGGGCGCGTCTCCATCTGGTAGCGGTAGTTCCTGTACGCCGTGAACATTCGTTGTTCCGGCGACAGGAACGGGCAGGCGTACATGGCGTGTCCGTACGTACGACATAGCCAGCACACGTACGCGCTGCCGTCCGTTGAGGCGAAGGTCGCCGCGTGACGCGCTTCCTCATCGGTGAGGAGGGGCACGCGAGGGGCTTCCCCTCCAGTATCTCGGTTTGAGATGTCAAGCTCAGCGACCCGGGGGTCCGTACCCCTGGGTGCTCTTGGAGTGGCCGCGAACGCGGTCGCGTAGCTCGACGTCGTTCCGGTCGACATCGGTGAAGGGGATCGACCCCCTACTGGCCCTGCTCCTTGCGTAATGAGGACAGGGTCGGCCTGCCACTCATCCTCCCCGACATGGAGGGTAGAGGCGGGCGAACTTGTTGCGGCGGACTTCGTAGTCCTGCCAGCCCTCCCTGCCGGTTTCGAATCCGGCAGAGGTAAACCGCGTCGAGCGCGGTAAGTGGTTCCTTCCGCCGTTGCGATACGGCGGATGGTCGGAAGATCGGTCTTCTGGCGGCTCGGCAGCCGCTGCACTGTCTCGGAAACTGCGGCACGGGTCGCAGGAGCGAGTCCCCGCACGAAGTAATGCGCGAGGGACTGTTCGGAGAACACTGCCGTGCACCGGAACGCGGCCGTTTCGAGCCGGTCCGCGAACGTGCTCTCCGTTTCATGAGATTGTTGCCGCGCCGTCGCGAAAGCGTCGTACGCTTCACCTAACACGTCGTCGGTTAGGTAGCGTTTCAGGAACTGGTTCACGAGTCCCGGCCAACTCACGTCGTCGTGTAGTTGGCCGGCGCGGAGGCCACGCATCGTATAACTCGTATACAGGCGCTCCGCGTCGCGCTCTAAGAAGTGCGCGAGGACTCTCACGGCAACACCTTCGGTCAGGTGTTGCGAGTTGAAGGTTATCCGAATATCCTTCAAGAACGGCAGGAGCTGGATCGGGTCCGTACCGTCAAAGCTCCTCATCGTGGGACGGATCCCACGGCAGCGTTGGACGTACTTCGCGATCCGTCCCGCGTCACCCGAGGTGACGAGCCTCGAGGTGTTATCCAAGCGGTACATACGATAGTCAGCGACGGCGCTGAACTCTTGGATCATCGTATGCACCGGCTCGAGCCCGGGCTCGGCGGGACCTAGCGTGCTGAAGGAGGTAACTGGTAGCGTACGGACGTCTACCGGACCTGGATGCTCGGCATAACTCGCCGGCGGGTAGCCGCCCCAGCGGGGATCGACGGAGAACATCGGTTCTCCGGATCCGCGGGCGGCTCCTCCACGGTCCTGTTCGTCCGCGTACGATACGCGGTCCATCTGCCGCCTACTTACGGGGATAGGCGGCAATGCTTGGGTCTCGGACGCGAGATTCGCGCCCATCGGAGGACGGCTTCCTTCGGCAGTCCGACTGGCGTCGGCGCCAGTCGGACGCCAACCTTCCGGAGCGACGGCGCTCGGAGGTACGGCACCACCGGGCCCTCTCGTGGGGGCACCGGGCAGCCTTGCGGCTATGGTCCGTTCCATGTCACGAGCACGCTGTCGCGTAGCGTTGAGCTCGGCGGAGAGGTGCGCGAACGCACCCAACTGCTCTGCTGACGGGGACGGTCGATCGTCGGGACGTCTCGTCGAGGTCGGCCTCGTGGGGCGACCTTGCCCGTGCAGTACGGGCTGTGCGAGGCGTGAGTCTTCGACGAGCACCAGTCGCGAGTGTAACTCGTCGACTAGTGCTCGGAGATTCTCCAAGGACTGGCTGACTCGATCGAACCTCCCTTCACGTAGGGAGCGGAGCTCGTCCATACATCGCGAGTAGACGGCGTCCGTCACGTCTATACGGAGTGAAGTACGGACTTCCTCGATGTAGTCAGCTATGCGATCGAACATCGCAGCCGCTTGTCCTTCGGGGGACTCGGGCGACGGTTTGCGGTCTCGGAGACCAGCGTCGCCGTCGCCGAACGGCGGTGATGGTGCGTGCATAGCGGCCGCCCTCGGATCCGCCGGTTCGGACCGGATCGAGGTGGCGTATTCCTGACTCATCTCAACGCGTACGGACGCGGAGGAAAAAGAAAGTCTTCTCGGAAAGATCTCGAGGTCTTCTAGGTCGGGAGACCACTGTAGCATAAACACCCCTAGACGACTGGAGGTGTATGCGCAGTTCGACCTGTAGACCCCGGTTCGGAGAAGGGGTGAAGCGGGCCAACCAGCTACGGAACCGGGCTCGGGCCCGGGTAGCGGTGGTAGAGCGGGAGCGAGCAGGGACGCGCGCACGCACGAGCGGATCGACGCCTCGACGCCCCGGAGCAGCACTGGGTGACGTACCAGTGCTGACGGGCGGAGGCGGTTCCGTGCTCGCTCGCGTGCTGCGCGTCCACTCCGGCTCGGCTCCGACTAAACGCGCGCGAAGAGCGAAGGCGACGTTTAGAATAAGCTGGGTGGACTGACCTTGGCGGTCGGTTGAGGACAAGCCCGTGCTTGTCCCCTTCCGCCGCCGTCGGTCCGCTCCATATTGTTGTCCTTCTTCACCTTAGGTGGAATATCTCTCCTGATTTTTCGCACGGCGGTCTGCCGGGAACTTGATAAATGTGTCCGCGGGTTCCGCAAGAGGTACGTTCGGTACGACAGTAATTTCTTGAAGAGGTAGTCGGTCGGATTCAGCTCCTCTAACTCCTCTCATCGCGGCCCGCGCCACGTTGCGACATCTTCGGGTTCCGCGTCTTTGTCTCTCCGCGAGGCGGACGAAGTGACTCCGCCCCGTCTGAAGGTAATTTTCTTGCCCTGCGAAATTCCTTTTCCTTCCTCTGAACGATGTTCGATTGCTGGCATGGTTCGACGAACCGTCGTCACCAGCTTCGGAAAGGCCATTCGACTCGGTCATTGAGTCTTGGTCCTCCGGCTCGTCATTACAGTGACTCTTGCTCCGACGTCGCAGATTCTTCTTTGAAGTCTTCGACTTGGAACTCCGCTGTACAGCGGCCTTGTCCTTCTTCGATCGACGGTCGCCATCTTGACCCATTGGGAGCGGCTCTTGCCCGGCGCCCTGTTCAAGGTCCTTGAGACGATGAGCGGCGCCGTCAAACTTGTCGTCGATAGTGGCTCTAAATTTCCCCAAGGACTCCAAAGCTTGATTTGCGTCGCGCCTTGCGTCCTTGACTGCAATTTTCAACGAAGCTAGGACCTCCGGCCCCGGACCGTCGGTCGGATCACCTCGCTCCTTCTCGACGAGATCCACTCGAGCCGATAGCTCTCCTAAACCGGTGTGGAACTCGGATGCTTGCAACTCCAGTTGCTTACGGACGAGGGCTAATTCAGCCTCGAGATTTTTCATCTCTTGGCGATTCTCCCCCTCGCATCTTCTTGAACCTGTAGGATAGGTTATCCTTATCGGCTTCAATCCCCGTCGGGGATTCTTGACCTTCGGGATCCGTGGCCGTATTGGCCTGGCTTCTGGTGCGAGGACCTCGTGGGATCCTCGACGCCCTTGCTGATCCGATTCTGCTCGCCCCGGGACCGATGTCTCCGGGGGCCCTGGTCGACATGGTTTGTTTCCAAAAACAAACCTAACTTAACACAAAAAAATTGAAAAATCTACAACACCTAAATAAACTTACGTCGCAGCGACAACTCCTGTAGTCCGTTTCAGCTTACGCAGTTTCTAGGTCGGGTCTTCTGTACGCAGTTCTAAGTCGGGAGACCACTTTTGTAGTGCAATGCGCCTATCAGGCAGAGACCGCGGTCCGATGGTCCAGCAAAAACAACAACAGCAACAAAAAGAAGAACTGCCGATGGCAGAGCCCTACGAAGTGTCCGACTCTCCCTTCTCCGTTTAAACGAGCTTGCGACTCGTAGTAGCTCATATCCCTGATAGGGAGGCACACAGAAATAGCCCGGCCCAGGATCGATGTGGTAGAGACTTGCGAAGAGAACTGCTCGACGAGTGTGGGGTGGGGCGTGTACTTAGGTACCCCCGTTCCACTGGGTTGTAGGGCCAATGCTCGATGAGCTTCTTCGACACCTTGTAACGTGACAAGGCCTTCGACGGGGGCGTCGCAACGCAGCCCGACGGAATGAAATGAAAGTAGCAGTGCTACTTCAACTGTGCCGCCCGATGACTCGAAACACCTACACTGGTTCGGTCGCAACCGAGGCCGATGACACCAACACTGGCTTGTAACGCGACGAAGCCCTTCGAGGGAGACGTCGATGCAACAGTTTCCGTCGGAAAATGGGTCACAGTAGCAGCGCTACGTCAACTGTGTCGCCCGATGGCAAAGACACCTACACCGGTTCGGTCGCAACCGAGGCCGATGGCACCAACACAAGATAAGGGAAAATAGGTAGAATTAGAGATAGAAAAGGATAGGGAAACAAAGGAAAAAGAAAAGGGAACCCCCGAGCGCAAAGGATAAAGTAATCTGTAGTTAAAGGGAATGTCTTGTAAAAGACGGACTTCAACCAAGGCGATATCAGACTCTGGCAACTCGGCTTGGTTTATTGACTTGGTCGGTCAAAGGGCTAAGTTATATAGAGCCCCGTCGGGGCGAGTACAGTAGCTCCCGGCTCTAGATTCTAGATCTAATTAGTAAATAAAATTAAATAATTAAAATAATCGTGCGCTTCGTCGCACACGCGTGTCCCCCAACCCCAGACTACAGTATCCAATTTACTGTTTTCCTTTTGCACTTCCTTTCCCCCCCCCTACCCGAGACGGGTATTGCACTACAATTTCGCAACGCGGCGTGGGCCGCGACGGGATAAGTTGGAGGAGCTGAATCCGACCGACTACCTCTTCAAGAAATTACTGTCGTACCGAACGTACCTCTTGCGGAACCCGCGGACACATTTGTCAAGTTCTCGGCGGACCGCCGTGCGAAAAATCAGGAGAGATATTCCGCCTAAGGTGAAGAAGGACAACACGTTCACAGGTGAGAACGGGGTCCTTGTGTTCGATTTTTTGGTGAAGTTGGTTCAAGAGTTTGATACTCAGGAGAGGAACTAGGGACAAGCGATTCGCTTGTTGCCCGAGTTCCTTGGAGGCATCGCCTTGAGACAGTACACTTCCGTGTCTCAGACGGCGGGATCCCATCATGGGAAGGTGTCAGTCTGGCCGGAGGCCGTACAGTGGTTATTGAGAAGTTTCACCACCGATGAGGCGATCCGCCAAGCCGTTCTCGCTTTGCGAGAAATTCAGCAGAGACCGTCTGAAGAAGAAATTGAATTTTACAATCGCCTAACAGACGCGAGCAACCGTTGTGGGAATTTTTATTCCATGGAGGAGCAGATGACCATGTTCATCGAGGGGCTAGATGCCAGTATCAAGCCCATGGTCTCGTAGTATCGACAAGATAGCCTAGATGTCACATTTTTGAGATTGGTAAATTACGCAATAGCGCATGGCTCGGCGAGCCGCGCCAAGGACAAGAAGACCAAGAAGGTCACGCTTCAGACGCCGTCGACGTTCAGGGCGGGGAACAAGACGAGGGCTTCTTATCCCGGTCGTAAAGGTCACGCCGCCGTCCACTTAGCCGAGTCAATCTCCGCTTCAGAGGAGCGCAGTGCGAAGAGAAGTAATGAGAATTATTATGAAGGAGCATTGGTAGCCGAAGATAATTTTATTGAGCCATAGGAGGGCTACGGAGACGAGGACTACGGGGCAAATGGGTCGTCAACTTTACCGACGTCCACATACACGACAGAGTCGTTTTCAGAACCCACGGATCCCGTGATGATGCTCCGGGGACGCGGCCACACGCCGGCGCCGCGCATTCCCATGGAAGACAAGTGTTGCGGCTAGTCCAAGCCGCACATCCTACGGACCGAAAGAGAAGCGATTTCTGAAAGTAGTCTGCAAGTTTACTCCCAAGTCGCCTTTTGCTCCCTCGACGGCCTTCCTTTCTACGAGCTGCGACTAACTTTTACTGTCGATACTGGCAACCATCGGCGGCATCCCGTCCTCTATCCCTGGAGCAGGCGCCTGCCGCCACCGTCCAAGACTCGGCCCGCTTGCCCGCCCTTCCGTTGCGAACCTCCCTCCGTCCCCTCCGAGCCCCACGTTCCCCTCTTGCTGCCAACGTATCCACCATTACGCCCTTGCCCAACGTCCTGCGCGCGCTTCCGCCCGAACCTTTCCGTAGCTCCTGCGGCCCCTTCAGCGCCTCCTGTCTGCCTCCACCGACGCCATTGGGTCAAAACGCTCTCGTCGTCCCGTAACGTCCTCGCGTAACCGCAGCACCTCCACCTTCCCCAAACGTCTCCAAGTCCTCGCCATGTCCTCGCCTGACACTGTCGGGCTGTGCCGCGCATTGGGAGCCGGGTCATATGCAACCTCTCTCGCGTGTCCCACGTGTCAAGAAAGAATTAAATTCAGACCCGCAACATCCGTCCCATTTCCTATGTCCTTGAGAACTGGTTGGAAGCACCGGTCCTATTGACGGGGTGCTCGGTCGAGCTCGGTCTTGGACACGGGAGTCTCCGTCAGTCTTTGTCCAGTAGCGTCAGTGCGTCATTCTCCATACTTGGGGCCTGCGTGGCCCTGCCTGTCATCGTGAAGCTTCACAATTGCTTCGAGAAGTGCGGACTCTGGTGTCCACCTCGGAGACGCGCGCCCACGTAGCTGAACTCGGAACCACCTCTCAGAAGCTCCCGTTCTCGGGCACGGCCTGTGTTCATACGTAGTCATCTTCTCGAGTAGCCTGAGACCGTCCGGAAACACCCCTTCCTTCCGGTCTGCGGTCTGGATGGCTACCTGCGAGATGCGTCGTAAGCGATTCGGGTGCACTCGTGCCGTCACGTCCCGAATTTCGGAGCGCAGCCTGTAGCTCACGTCCGAAAGCATTTGTTACACGACATACGGTCCCAGCTACGGAGGGACCACCTCATTTCCCTCCTTACTAACTAGGTCTGGTGCCCACACCATCACGCGGTCTTCGGTCCGCAAGCGCATTCCCCTCACGTTGCGGTCGTAATGCTTGGCAGCTTTCTTGCGTTCCTCCATTCCACCCTTGAGCAGCCTGCTGTGGAGCTCGTTGAGGTGCCTTTGCGTGCTGTAGGGCCCCCCATCACCCTGTCGGCTTCCACATCACCCCAAGCCATGAAGGCCTCGATCCCGAACATTGCCTCAAATGGGGATAACTGGGTCGCCTCATGCACCCCAGTGTTGTACCGTAGGCAGGCCAACGAGACGTGAAGGTCCCAGTCGTCCTGCTCTGTGGACACAAAGCATGCCAGGTCTTGCGCAAGCGTCCGGTTCCACCCCTCCACGCACCCGTTCGCCTGGGGGTGGAATAGAGAGGTGGTGACTCGTTTCGTGCCGAGCTGTGCGGCCATACTTGCCACAACCTTCCCGACAAAATTGGGAACCCTATCTGACAGGAGCGTTTACAAAGCGCCGAAGATCGATACCCACTCGACGAGGATTTTTCTTGCCACCGTCTCTGCCTTCTCGTCCGGAATCGGGACTGCGCGGGCGAACCTCGTGAACGTGTGGATTATGAGGTGGACCTTGATATTTCCAGCCCGTGTCCGCCGTGTTATCGTCTGCACGTCTACAACGACCTGCTGAAACCTGCGTGCGGGATGGTACACCTGCATTCGTGCACCCCTTCCGGGCCTAGCCGCTTATACGGCAGTGCAGGCAACGCATCGCCCGATCTTCCTTCTGACATCCCTTTTCCACGACAGCCACCAGTAGCGACCTCTAATTCGTGCCTCAGTCCGCCTGATTCCATAGTGGCCAGCCATCCGGGACCCGTGCACAAACTGCAGAACTGCCCCCACTAACTGTGGCGGGACAACCAGGAAGCTTGCGCTGCAGGGCCCTCGTGGTCTGAAGCACAGCAAGCCCTCGTCAGTCACACTGTATCGGCCCCTCACATCTGCCGCGACCCACTCGACGGAGTTGCCAAAGGCCTTCAGCTGGGCTTCTGGTAACTGTTCGGCGGTTGGTCCTCCTCTGAAGGCCCCAAGGGTCACTACTGCCCTGACTTCCTCTGCGTTCCGGCTCCCTTTCTCCTGGAGCTCGATTGACGCGAAGCAGCTCTGACATAGAGGCTTTTCGATGGCATCAATGCTTAAGGTGTCCGGGACGACGAGGGCGGAGCCGGGGGCGTACTGTACCGAAAAGTCATAATCTTGAACTTCTACCATGCAGCGTGCCAACCTCCCTCTCGGATCGCGGAGGCTCATTAGCCATTTCGGGGAGCAGCGGGCAGTTACGATTGTGACCCCCTTCTCGCCGTGTAGGTACGGGCGACACTTACGGAGCCCGTGGACCACAGCCAGACATTCCCATTCGGTGACGGTAAACTTCCTCTCGGATTCGGACAGCTTCCTGCTTGTAAAAGCAATTGGTCGCCATTTACCATTTATTTCCTCCTGCAGTAGCACCCCTCCGAGTCCGTACCCACTGGCGTCGGTCATGACTTTCTTGGCCGCTCCCCTCCTTGGTGATGCGAGAAATTCCGGGTGCCCGAAGACCGTCTTCAGCTCTTCCCACGCCTTTCCCTGGCAGCTACCCCACCTGCTGTCCCAATCCTTAATGACAAGGTGGGTCCCCCGCCTCTTCTTCCGGTTGAAGCCCGTACCCCTCAGGACAGCATGGAGCAGCTTCCCAATTTCGGCGAAATGGTCGACGAATTCACTAAAATAATTGACTAGACCGAGGAAGCGCATGAGCTCTTCCGCGTTTCCCGGCTCTACGAGTTCCCGGGTCGCCTTTACGTGGGCGGCTGACGGCTTGAGCCTATCTTCGTCAATGCAGTGCCCAAGAATTTCGGCAGCTCGTACGCCAAACTGGCACTTGGACAACTTCAACCGGGCGCCTGCGTCGAGTAGCCGCCGCAGGACGGATTTCAGTGAGGTTAGGTGGTCCTCCGCGGACTCAGTACCGAGACTTATATCGTCCATAAAGGCCCATACGTCTCTTCCCTTGCGGTCCCCGAGTATGACATTGATGACGCGTTGGAACCTGGCGGGGGAATTCTTAACCCTTGCGGTAGCCTGACGTACCGTAAGAGCCCAAGCACTGTGCGCACTGCAGTGTAGTCCTTCGAATTCTCATCCAGCTCAATATGAAAGGAGCCGTCCTTCAGATCTATTGTAGAAAAGACACGCTTGCCGCCCATCCAATCCAAGGTCGCCCAGACGTCCTCCATGGGGTACATGTCTGTTACGGTCACCGAGTTCAGTCCTCTAAAATCTGACGTAACTCCAGTCGACCCGTCCTTTTTCTTCACGAATACATTGCAAGCTGCCCATGGAGACGTCGCGTGTTCGACAAACCCCATCTCCAGCAGCCTTTTCATGGCTTTGCGCTCTACCTCCTTCTCCTTCGGCGAGCGTCTCCGAACCGGGCAGCACACGGGGCGGGCAGCAGGGTCCAGCTTGATCTCGCGCTTGACTCCTTTTATGCACCCGAGCCCCTTGAATACTGCCCTCTGCCGCCACAGCGCCGCCTGCAGTCGCTCCTGCAGCTGCTTCCCCGGGTAGAAAGTCGACAAGTCCATGCCAACAATTGCGTCGTCGACTTCTGCGTCGCGGACGGCAGCGGCTAGTTCAACAAGCGCGCCGCCATTGTCCTGACTGCGCACTTGACCCTTGATACGATGCCCTCGAACCCAGATCTCCGCCTTGTCTGCGGCAAGGTCTAGATGCAGGCCATGTTTCCTCCAGAATTGGGAACCAATGAGCACGGTGCTGGGGAGGTTGGCAGCCACGCGTACCGACTCGCGAAATCCCTTCTCCCACAGCGAAAACTTCAAAACCCCGCGTCCGCAGACCTCCATCTTACTGCCGTCTGCCGTGCGAGCAGAGCAGTCGTCTGCAGTCCATGTTCCCCAACTGATTGGAACCAGTCTCGATCAACACATAACGAAATGGCGCCGGTGTCTAGGGGCACCCACAAAGTCCCACCCCGCACCGTCAAACAGACCGTCACTCCCTCCGACAATCTCTGTCGGCCTCATGTATATCTACACACATGCTCCAGGGCCGTCCGGCCCTCACGGGGCGGTATACTTAATTCTTGCCGGGCGCCAGCCCGGTGGGCCTCTTTCCGCCCCCCACGCCCTCCCTCTGCGGTATGCTTCCAGTGACGCCTCTGTCCTTTCTCTTCTTCTCACAGTACCGCGCGATGTGCCCCTTTCCGCTACAGTAGTAGCACGTAGCTGACGTGAAACGCTCATCTGTAGAGGTGGGCAGTGGAGTTGACGGAGTATTGCGTCGACGCAGGCGACGAGTTCCTCATCTTGGCTGTTCCTTCCCCCATCTGCCTGACAAGCTCACCGTAGAATCGGCCCCTGCCGGTCTCGGCCTTGTAGATGCGGACATCATGGCGACCCTCCCGGTCACCTCGTCGAATGACCCAGGGACCGAAATGGCCAAATCCTGTAGACTAGACGGCAGCGATTGGACAAATCTATCCAGCATGGTGGCGTCCGACACTGGTTCGGGAAGGGCGAGCACGGCTGCCCGAACCCTGTGCGCAAATTGAATTAGGCTCTCCTTCCCCGGCCTCCAAGTCATCTTGTTGAAACGCGTCCTCATTTGGCGCTGATGGCTAGCGTTACACAGCCGTTCCCTAGCCAAAGTCCAAAGATCCTCCGCGTGTAGCATATCCCCCTCCCGGAATTAGATTTAGATTAGATTTGTAACTGTAGAGCCCGAGCTCTACAGTACCTCAGTGCGCGCGCACACGTGTACCCCACGTGTACGGGGGCGTACGACACGTGTGCTGCCAGCCCGGACGGCTGACAGCACTACAGTGCAGGCCGACCTGCACTACTGTAATGTTATGATAGGTGACTCTGTACATTAAATATGAGCGGACCGCCGGCGGTGGAGGACGACAAGCACGGACTTGTCAAGGATTCTCCACCTTGGTCCGCCCGCTTACTTTTAGGTACTTCCGTCCGTTTTACTTTGGACTCGCACCGCGCGCGGGTTGAAGACGCACGTAGCACGCCCACGAGCCGCCTCCGCCTCCGCCCGTCGGTACTGGATGGTCACCCAGTACCGCTCCGGGGCGTCGAGGCGTGGAACCGCTCGCGCGTGCGCGCGTCCTCCCCGATCCCGCTCTACCACCGCTACCTCGAGCCCGTGCTCGGTATCGTGGGTGGGCCGTGCTTCTATCTTCCAGCCGATGGGGGTCTTTCCGAACTGTCAGTACTCACCCCCTCGTCGTTGGGGGTGATTATACTACAGTGGTCTCCCGACCTAGAAGACTCTCAAGATCGAACCGAGAAGACAAACGTTTACCTCCGCGGTCGTACGTGTCGAGATGAGTGGCGAATACCCCACATCGATTCGCCCCGAGCTCGCCGATGTGCGAGAGGCAGCGCTCCGCGTCCGAGTCGGCGACGGCGACGCTGGTCCTCAAGACCGCGAACCGTCGCCTGACTTCTCCTAAGGACGCGCTCTCGCGAGGTACGATCGCATCGCGGAGTATATCGAAGATTTCGGAACATCTTTCCGTATCGACGTCTCAGACAGCGTTTACGGCCGCTGTATGGATGGGTTGCGCACCATCCGCGAAAGAAGGTTCGAGCGCGTAACTCAGTCCTTGGAGAACTTGTGCGCCCTCGTCCACCAGCTACAGTCCCGTTTGGTACTGGTCGAAGAGGCGCGCATCGATTCCCCCGCCGTGGACGTTGCGGGTCGACCCGTGAGTTCATACTCCGGGGTCCGACGCGACCTGCAACCCTTCCCATCAGCCGAACAGATGGGAGCGTTCGCGCACATGGCGGCGGAGCTCAACTCAACGCGCCGCCGTGCCCGTGAGATGGAACAGACCTCGGCCGAGAGGCCGCTGGGAGCCCCCTCGAGTAGGCCCGGTGCCACTGTTCCTCCGGGCGCATCCGGAGCGCAGGAGTGGCCCCCGACTGGAGCCGTCACCAGTCGGAGAGCGGAGGACATCAAGCCGACGGCGGACGCGATCTTCGCGTCCGAGACTCAAGCCCTGCCGTATGCAACCGGAAGCATGCGGCAGTCCCAACGGGTACCGAACGAACCCGACCGTGGTCGTAGAGGAGTCGTTCGCGGATCAGGGGAACCGATTCTCCCCTTCTATCCTCGCTGAGGCGGCTACCAGCCAGCGGATCTTACTGCGCATCCTGGCCCCGTCGACGTCCGGACGTTGCCCGTCACGCCGTTTGGAACGTTGGGCCCCGCCGAACCCGGGCTCGAGCCCGTCCACACCATGATACAGGAGTTCAGCGCCGTCGCGAACTACCGCATGTATCGATTGGACAACACCTCGAGGCTCGTCACCTCGGGTGACGCGGGACGGATCGCGAAGTACGTTCAACGCTGTCGTGGGATCCGTCCCACGATGCGGAGCTTTGACGGTACGAAACAGATCCAACTCCTACCGTTCCTGAACGATATCCGAATAACCTTCAACTCGCAACACCTGACCTGTAGTGCAATACTCGTCTCGGGTAGGGGAAAAAAGGAAGTGAAAAAGGAAAAAATTGGATACTGAAGTCCGGGGTTGGGGGACACACGTGTGCGACGAAGCGCACGATTATTTTAATTATTTAATTTTATTTACTAATTAGATCTAGAATCTAGAGCCGGGAGCTACTGTACTCGCCCCGGCGGGGCTCTATATAACTTAGCCCTTTGACCGAACAAGTCAATAAACCAACCCGAGTTGCCGGAGTTGAATGTCGCCTTGGTCGAAGTCCGTCTCTATCAAGACGCTCCCTTTTACCTAAGCCTACGGCATCCTCTATCGCTCGGGGTTCCCTTTTCTCTTTCCTTTATTTCCCTATTCTTTTCTATCTCTAATTCTACCTATTTTTCCCTTATCTTGTGTTGGTGCCATCGGCCTCGGTTGCGACCGAACCGGTGTAGGTGTTTCGAGCCATCGGGCGACACAGTTGACGTAGCGCTGCTACTGTGACCCATTTTCCGACGGAGACCGTTGCAACGACGTCTCCCTCGAAGGGCTCCGTCGTAGTACGAGCCAGTGTTGGTACCATCGGGGTCGGTTGCGACCGAACCGGTGTAGGTGTTTCGAGCCATCGGGCGGCACGGTTGACGTAGCGCTGCTACTTTCATTTCATCCCGTCGGGCTGCGTTGCAACGCCCCCGTCGAAGGCCTTGTCGCGTTACAAGGTGTCGAAGAAGCTCAACGACCATTGGCCTTACAACCCAGTGGAACCGGGGTACCTACGTACGCGCCCCACTCCACACTCGTCGAGCAGATCTCTTCGCAAGTCTCTACCACACCGATCCCGGGCCGGGCTATTTGTCTGTGCCCCCCCCATCAGGGATCCGACCTACTACGAGTCGCAAGCTCGTTTAAACGGAGAAGGGAGAATCGGACACTCCGTAGCGCTGTGCCGTCGGCAGTTCTTCTTTTTGTTGCTGTTGTTGTTTTTGCTGGACCATCGGACCGCGGTCTCTGCCTGACAGGCGCATTGCACTACAAAAGTGGTCTCCCGACCTAGAATTTCTGTTTACTGTTCAGGAGACCCGACCTAGAATTTTTGTCGACGACAGTCTCGGTCTGGAGACACTCTACAAAAGTGGTCTGGGTAACGGACTCTTTTTTTATTTTCTTTTGTTTGTAACTTTTTTTGCTGCGTAGGTCCGCTCGTACGAGCGATGTCAACAAGCGCACCCGGGGACGTCGGTCCCGGGGCGAGCAGAGCCGGATCGGCACGAGCGTCGAGGATCCCTAGGGGTCCTCGCACCCGGAGCCAGGCTAATACAGCCACGGACCCCGGAGATCAAGAATCACCTGCGGGGATAGCTGCAGACAAGACTGACCTCGACGAGAAATTGGAGAAGATGAGCAGCGAAATTCGCGAAGAAGCGAAGAAAAATCTCGAGGCTGAATTAGCCCTCGTCCGGAAGCAACTAGAGTTGCAAGCATCCGAGTTCCACACCGTTTTGGGAGAGCTGTCGGCTCGAGCGGATCTCGTCGAGAAGGAGCGAGGTGAGGCGACCGACGGTCTGGAGCCGGAGGTCCTAGCCTCGTTGAAAATTTCGGTCAAGGACGCGAGGCGCGACGCGAATCAAGCCTTGGAGTCCTTAGGAAAATTTAGAACAAGCATCGATGACCGATTCGATCGCGCCGCGCAACGTCTCAAGGACCTCGAGCAGGCCGCGGATCAAGCTCCGCAAGGATCGGACGACGAGCCGCTCCCTTCGGGTAGAGAGGGCGACCGTCGGTCGAAGAACGACAAGCCCGCTCGGCAACGGAGTTCTAAGTCGAAGCCCTCGAAGAAGGACAAGCGACGTGCAAGCAAGGGTCACTGTAGTGACGATCCGGAGAACCGCGACTCACAGTCGGAGTCGCTTGGTCCCTCCGAAGATGGTAACGGCGGTTCGTCGAACCATTCAGGCGATTTCGAACGCCGTTCAGAAGACGGAAACGGAATTTCGTCAAGCAAGAAAATTTCCTCCAGACGAGGCGGAGTCACTTCGTCCGCCTCGCGGAGAGACAAGGACGCGGAGCCCGAAGATGTTGCAACGCGGCGCGGGCCGCGATGGGAGGAGTTGGAGGAGCTGAATCCGACCACCTACCTCTTCAAGAAGTTACTTTCGTACCGAACGTACCGCTTGCGGAACCCGCAGACATATTTGTCAAGTTCCCGGCGGACCGCCGTGCGAAAAATTAGGAGAGATATCCCGCCTAAGGTGAAGAAGGACAACACGTTCACAGGAGAGGACGGGGTCCTTGTGTTGGATTTCTTGGCAAAGTTAGTTCAAGAGTTTGATACTCAAGAAATGAACGAGGGGCAAGCGATCCGCTTGTTGCCTGAATTTTTAAGCGGCATCGCCTTGAGACAGTACACTTCGGTGTCTCAGACGGCCGGGGCCCATCACGGAAAGATATCCGTTTGGCCAGAGGCCGTACAGTGGTTGTTGAGGAGTTTCGCAACCGACGAGGCGATCCGTCAAGCCGTGCTCGCATTGCGAGAAGTTCAGCAAAGACCGTCTGAGGACGAGATGGAATTTTATATCCGTCTGACGGACGCAAGCAACCGATGTGGAAACGTATATTCGATGGAAGAACAGATGACGATGTTTATTGAAGGACTCGATTCGAGTATCAAGCCGATGGTATCTCAATACCGGCAAGACAATCGGGACGTTTCATTTTTGAGACTAGTGAATTACGCGAAGGCGCATGGCTCGGCGAGCCGCGCTAAGGACAAGAAGACCAAGAAGGTCACGATTCAGACGCCGTCGACGTTCAGGGCGGGGAAGAAGCCGAGGGCTTCTTATCCCGGTCGCAAAAGTCACGCCGCAGTCCATTTAGCCGAGTCCATGTCCGCGTCAGATGAGCGCGGTGCGCATGGAAGTAGCGAAAATCACTACGAAGGAGCGTTAGTAGCCGAAGGCGAGTTCATTGAGCCATCGGAGGGCTACGGACACGAGGACTACGGGGACAGCGGGTCGTCAACTTTACCGACGCCTGCATACACGACGGAGTCGTTTTCAGAGCCCACGGATCCCGTGATGATGTTTCGGGGGCGCGGCCACACGCCGGCGCCGCGCATTCCGATGGAAGACAAGGGTACGACGTTTCGGAGGCCGGGCTGGATGGGAAGGCCGCAACGCCAAGGAATTCCGCCGGCCCGTGGAGGACCTAGGACGCCGTATCCGGTCAAGACGCACGGTCTGGTGTGCTATCATTGCTATGAAAAGGGGCACGCCGCGCCAACGTGCATTCTTTCCCTCCGGGAAATGCACCGAGTTTTGGAAAATTACGAGGCGTTGTCTCCGATGGAGAGGTTAGGGATACCATCGACGAGTTACCTGAAGGCCAAGAATTGGTTCGATTAACAGACGGCGAGCACGCCGAGTGCTTCAACGCCGAGGTCCAACCAACCCTTCAGAGGGCCCACCGCGGGGCCCGCGCCGTCGGATGTGAGAAGGATCCCGCAACGGCAGGAAAACTAGAGAGGGGAATCTCGCATGAGTCGCGAGAGGCACAGGGTCGACGTACTGTGCCCGGGGCTCAGCCCCGTTCCCCGTCTCTAAGGGAAAAATCAGGCCTCGAGGAGGAGGTTGTTGGATTGGTGGATAAACCCAAAGGGCCAGCTCAAGTCAAGAAAATTTTAAGCCGAGCCCGAGATCATCCGCTGGAAGAAGTTCGAAGACCCTGGTACAGGGTTAAGCGAAGGGAGTGTCCCGAGAAGATTTTGGTCCTTGCGCGAAAAAACTACAAAGTTTACGCGGACATCGGACCCACAATTGGATTGATGAGCCGGGTGTTGTCTGTTTTAGACACCGGCGCGGGACTAAACCTTGTGCGAAAATTGGAACTCCCAGCTGGAATGGAATCTCTAGTGTCCTACGGACCGACCCAAGATATCGGCGACGCGAACAATAGGCCACTCCGGACTCTCGGCACAATTAGAATGCCTGTGAGGCTTGGAAAATTTGTGGCCGCAGCCGAGTTTATTGTATGCGAAAAACTAGCCGTCCTGCTAATTCTAGGCGTGGACTACTGTGACCGGTTTGTGGAAGCAATTTATCCAAGGAAGAAAACGGTTGAGTTGGCGGATTTCTCGGAGGTTCCGATAGTTAGGCGGTTCTCGACGAGAAAAGGGAAGAAGAATCTCGTCGCGGAAGAGGACGAGAATGATGGAAAGGGGGAGCGAATTTCCCCTAAGGTAAAAGTGGCAAGAGCCAAAACTATCGAGCGAGGGACGCAACGCGTCGTGGAATGCACCTCGAAGAGGGCGGGCTTGGTGGTGGTTCAGCCGTACTCGTCGTTGTACGAAAGGCACGGGTTGACGTGCACGAATGGTGTCGTTCAGGTTGAGCCTGACAGGCCATTTCGTTTACTCGTTGCGAATTTTAGGACGTACCCTGTCAGGGTGCAAAAAGGCCAAGTGGTGGCAGAATTATTTCCGCACCCGAGAGCCGCGCTCGAGAGCAAAACCACCATTGGTGAAGTTCTCGGAATTCAAGAAAGGAAGAAGGAGAATTTTCCTAATTCCCCCAAGACGCCTACGGGCGAGAAAAGAGGCGAACCGTCGGCTCAAGCGCGCGAGGACCAGCCAGAAGAACGGTCGGCAGAGCTCTCCGCGACGGCAACTACGACGCCGGAGCGGCGGATTGAGCCTCCCCCGCCGGACGTGGAGGAACTCGACCTGAGCCACGTGCCGGACCGGCTGCGCGAGCGGTTCCGTCGGATGTTGAAGAAGTATTCAAGGATGTGGGATGGGACGCTTGGCGAAATTAATACCACCGTCCATCGGATCGAGTTGATACCCGAGACTCGCCCCATCGCACAAGCCCCGTATCGGGCCGGACCTAGAGCCCGCGAAGTAGAAGATGCAGAGGTGCAGAAGATGTTGGAGGCAGGAGTGATAGAACCAGCGCAGTCAGAATGGGCGTCGCCTGTGTTGCTGGTGCCAAAGCCGGATGGGTCAATGCGTTTTTGCGTAGACTACCGCAGGCTGAACGCAGTAACGGTGAAGGACACGTACCCCTTACCGCGCATGGATGAGTGCCTGGACTCGCTTGGTGACACCAAGGTTTTCTCCGCGTTGGACGCGATTTCGGGATATTGGCAGATGCCTATCCCTGAGGGCGACCGCGACAAGACCGCATTTTCGTGTCACTCAGGACTGTATCGCTTCTCAAGAATGCCCTTCGGGCTAACTAACGCGCCAGCGACGTTTCAGAGAGCAATGGATATCCTGCTCTCTCCGTTCCGTTGGAAATGCTGCTTGGTGTATCTAGACGACATAATCATTTTTAGCAAGTCGTGGGAGGAGCACATCGTGCACGTGGATGAAATACTTTCCGTATTGGAAAAGGCAAGTGTCAAGCTCAAGCTTCGCAAGTGCGAATTTTTCGTGGAAAAGATCAAGTACCTGGGCCACGTCGTCCGCCCAGGTACGCTAGAAGTCGATGTCGCGCGAACCGCCGCGTTGGAACAAGTGCGGTACCCGCGAACACAGACACAGCTCAGGAGCTTCCTGGGACTCTGCAATGTCTACCGCAGGTTCGTTCCGCATTATGCGAAAATCGCGCGGCCTCTAAACCAACTACTGAAGAAAGGACAACCGGTCCAGTTGGAAGGATTCGACGAACCGTGCAAGAAAGCTTTTCATAAGCTCAAGGACGCCATCTTGGCACCGCCGGTGTTGGCGCTGCCGAAGAAGGACCTACCCTACTCGGTAGATACCGATGCAAGCGACTACCAAATAGGCGCTGCACTATTTCAAACACACCCGGATGCGCAACGCAAACCCATCGGGTTCTTTTCAAGAACGTTAGCCGCAGCCGAGAGAAACTATTCTGTATCAGAAAAAGAATGTCTAGCGGTAATTTGGGCCGTACAGACTTTAAGACCATATCTATATGGCGAGCACTTCGTCGTGCATACCGACCATGCCTCATTGAGGTGGTTGATGAACGTAACCGACCCCAGCGGGAGATTAATCCGATGGAGGCTACGCCTCTCGGAATTCGATTTTGAAATCAAGTACAAAAAGGGAAAGGCTAACAGCCAGGCGGACGCTTTGTCAAGGTTGCGAACCGCAGGAGAAACCGTCGACGAAATCGACGACGAAATCCCATGCTTTATGGCCGAACCGGCCGAGGGTACAGTGGAGGACGAGGAAAGTTTTGACGCGGCAGACGACATCCTCGCTCTTGAGGGGGGGACCGCCCCTGATCGCCTGGATCAATTCCAGGCTGTCACTCCGGAGGAGCTCATTCGCGAGCAAGCCGTCGACCCCTTCTGCAACCGCATCAAGGAAGAAATGGACGCCGGAAAGGTGAGAACGTTCAGCACGGAGACCGAAGAACTCGAAGGAACTCTATGCCGTACCGCGGCGGAGTTTGTACAAGTGGTAATACCACAATCGTTAAGGGACCGCGTCCTAGGGTTGAGCCACTACGCAAAATTGGCAGGCCACCCGGGAGGCAGGAAACTTTACAAGACTTTGAGAAGATATTTTTATTGGCCTACGATGGCCCTAGACTGCTATGCAGTCGCGAAGAATTGCGCCGCATGTGCGCGGGAAAGGGTGAAGTTAAGAAAAAACACGAAGGAAATGAAGCTGTTCACGCCCAAAGCGCCGCTGGAATTTGTCGCCATCGACATCCTCGGCGAGCTAATTACAACTAAACGAGGAAATCGGTATATTCTCGTGATCAGCGATCGATACTCGAAACTGGTACGAACCGTACCGTTGAAGAAGATATCAGCTGCGCTCATCGCACAAGCGTTCGTTCACCATTGGGTATTCGTGTACGGACCGCCGGTCAAGCTGCTGTCCGACAATGGAGCACAGTTCACGGCCCGGTTCTTTCAGAATGTCTGCCGAATTCTTGGCATACGCAATGTGTTCACGACTACGTACCACCCGCAAGCCAACGGCCAAGTTGAGAGATTTAACCGCACGCTGACTTCCGCGTTGCGAAAATACGTTGGAGAGCATCCCAAGGACTGGGACTTATTTAGCGACGCTGTGACGTTCGCCTACAACACACAAGTTCATCGAACTACGAACATTGCGCCCTTTGAGCTGGTGTTGGCTCGGGCGCCGAGAAACATTGCGTTACAAGCGCAACCAACTTTGGAGAACTTCAGCTCGTCACGAGCATACTACCTGAAATGGCAGTCGTGGTTGGAGAGCCTAATGCGAAGCGCCGATAGGAGTTTGCGAAAGGAACAAGCCCGGTACAAGCGAAATTTCGACGCACGCCTTCGCAAGCCGCAATACGAGATCCCAACAGGGTCCTACGTGTTCCTCCGGAAGGAGCAGGGCACGGCTAGCGAACCGAAACATAAGCTCGCACAAGTCGCTACAGGGCCTTATCAGGTCAGAAGATCGGATCAACATACGGTAGTCATTGCCATTGGCGATCAGGAGGAACGCGTATCGCGAGACAGGGTGGAATTAGCCCCAAGCCCAATGGACCATGCGCGGATAACCGGCCTACGTCAAGCGCTACAGTTCCTGGGAGAGCCGGAGTTAAACGAAGAAGGAGAGGCAACGGAGGACGAGGAACGTCCTCACACCCGTGCGCCTACGACGAGGGACCAGGATAATTTAGTTGGTCAAACGCCGACAGCAGAGACACCTCCAAACCTACGCGAGCTCGGAACGTCCAGAGAAGAGGACGAGTTGGAAGATCTTCAGAAGGGGGAAGGAAACAGTTCAGAGAAAGGAGAGGAAACAGAGAACACGGAATATGTAATCGACCGGGTCGTCGACCATGATTATCAAAATGGTAATTTGATTCTCAAGGTGGAATGGTACGGTTATGCGCCCGAGGACGCGACGTGGGAGCCCATTGAGCAATTGCCCCGCAGTGCGGCCGTCACGTATTTCCAAAGGAAGAAATTACTCTTGCCGCCGCAAGTCGCGCACGCGCGAGCGGAGTAGGCCTCGTCAATAGAATCAGCCGATTAGGAAACACGGAAGAGTCAGAAGTTCGAAACGAACGGGTCCGCAAGCAAGGAAAGTCGGAGCGAGAGGAGTCAGGCAGTCTTCCGTCGGGAACGCCTTTGCAAAAAGGGACTGACGAGCGGGTTACCCTCGAGTCGAGGGAGAAGGAGGGGAAAAGATACAGCTGATGTAGAGGCGCACGCGAGGGAGGCCGATCGAGAGGAAGTGAATGATGCGGGACGTGATAAGACCGCGAGTGAAATGTTGGAATTGTATTGGGGATGGTCCCCATCAGGAGGCTCTCGAGTTTGAAGTGATGCAGTGACCAGCGTCGCGGAGAGAGAGTAAGGACAGTCGCCGGAAACGAGACCCCTCGGAGTTAGGAGAAGGGAAACGAAAGACTCAAGCGATTTTGCCTGGGACCCCCGTCCATGAATGAAATGGTCCGCGCGGCCAGGCCGTGGAAGGGAAGATGTACTGTAGTCTCAGGCCGGGGTAATTTACCTCCTTGGATACGATCACACGCGGCCGCCGCGTGCACGTGATGTGACGCCTAGATCGACAATCCGCCCTCATGGGGTGTGATTTAATCAAAAGAAATTGGGGCTCGCTGCTGGTAAGCTGTCAAATGATCAGCACGAGTCGCAGACTGAACTCCGGCCGTACGTCGAAACATTAACTGCAATTAAGGAAAAAGCCCGCACTTGTACGAAACGTTGTTGGCAACCTCCACCGCCGACTGCACAAATGCTAGGGGCTCGCCACCGGCGAAGTTGCGATCGATCGCACATGAGAGCACTTGCCAAGTTCGTTCGCAACACCTAAACCCCGCTCGACGAGCGAGAAGATGGGTCCACATGGACCACTGTTGCCCTGACCCATCGACACCACGTGCAAGTACACGGCTACACAGCGCGGCGTGAAACATCATCATTACGGAGGAGCTTTGTCGCTCCCGCATCGACGCCACACTACGAGTGACTTGCTTACCGGCCTGCCGCCATAACCCCCCCCATATCTTTCCTATGTTTCCGTTTTTGTCTTTGTTATTATTATTTTTTTTTATGTTTGTTTTCTTTCACGCACAGAGCGCGAACCCCGCGTCGCGAACGGCGACGGAAAAGAGTGGCGACGCCAACCGATCGAGGCCCCAAGAACAATTCAGAGCGGCGAACCGACAATCACCATCAAGTAACCATGCGGTGTGTCACACTGAGAAGAAGAACGAGTTGTTCTGCTGTTCATTGCGCAAGGGCGTTACGCCACGAAGTTCCGTCGACCGGCCAGGAGGACAGTACTTTACAAGTGGAGGGCGAAGAGTCCGAAGGACCGAAGTTTATTCGGAAACCGAGGTCGTGCTCGTAATGAGAATCCGCTCCCACGAAGCCGTTCTACTGGTGGCTGCTCCGTTTTACTACCGACGGGAATTCCTAACAGCAGCTAGGGCCAACAGCTTAGAAAAAGGGGCAAAATTGGGGAGTCTTCATCGGAAATGAGGTCCCGATGAACTGAGTGATACGAAGCTAAATTTTCTGTGTATTGGGTCTAGAGAGGACGCCTCGGAAAACGATGTCCAGGTGACTCAGGCGGCGCGCATGGGGGAACCCCCAATACTACGCAGATCGAACCCGTTGTTCTGACTACCCATCGAGAGCCGACGACTACTGATGTTCGCAAAAGCCTCGGTTTATGACTGAAAGGTACTGAAGAGAAAGAAAAAAAATAGAGAGGAGGATGGAAACGGGAAGTGACCGCTTTATGAACGAGGAGATCAAGGTACTCACGCCCTCCTTCATCGGTATGGTCATCTCGCTAAGAACCATTCTAACGGAAGAAAGCTTCACTCGATGAGCAACTTGACGACGATCCGTCTGCTGCGTGCGAAAAATACCGTCGCCAAGGTCACATGTTCGCCCATACCTCAAGCGATGTATTGGGATGGTCCCCGTCGCTATCCCTCACCATGCTCTTCATTCATTCATCCTTGTTTAATTTTCCTATCTTGTTATTTATTTGGTTCATATCTTGCTTCCCCGCTCCGTGGCCGGATCCTATTTCTTACGAAGGCGGAACGTGAGGCCGCGCCGATGCACAGGGTCCAGAGGGCAAAAAGAGAATCAATAATTGTTGAAGGAGGCTACTGTATGGCGCTGGCTTTTACATTACGAAACGCGTCGAATCAAGATTGGATCGTTTGGAAAAGAAACACGGTGCGTCGGTCGTCAAGACAAAATGGAGAAGAGACGCGATGGTCTGAAGGGTATTTGCTCGTCAGCCGGATCAAACCGCACCAATTTGGTGTCCCTGCTTTGAAAGCGGGGATGTTTGGGTATAAAGCGAAATGACGCCTCTGTGCGAATTATTCGTAACAACGAAAATCGACGCCCGTTCTAGGCGATAGCATGCCATCGAAGCACGAACGTTCGAACAATCGATGATTTAACACTCACTCATGTTATGGGTCTGCCCGAACGAACCCCCTGGCCAGATTGACAACGGCCGAGGCGAGCCACTTGCTACTGTGCCGAGCGGCGCTCGTTGAGGGTGAACCTAGACCGTGCGGCGCAGGGAAGGAGAACTTCGTCGGTCAAGAAGAATCATCGTAACGTACTGCATCGGTACGAAGAACGTACCAGTTCTCATCCCAAGGGAAGTAGATCAAAGGGATAGCGTCACGAACGATGGATTTCACTACTTTTTCTTTGAGAAGTGCGTATGGCTGACGTGGGTGACGTAAAAGCTGACAGCGAGACTGAGTGTAATTTTACATCAGCTGTGTCTGATCGTAGACGTTTGAAACTGTCGACTGTGCGACACTGATCACACGCAGGCTGATGTCTAAAAGACGACCGTTCGTAGCCGAAGTGACAAAGAAGGACGAAACCAGGTCGGTTGAAATGCTTCGTCGCGTAGCGGCCTGAGACGGACTTGGCATTTAGTAATTTAGGGGAGAGAGCAGAGCTCTGGGATGATGGTGAACGAACCGGTGGACCCTTTCGACAGTGCTGATTTGTCGACTGCTCTGAGTGATCGAACGCCGAAGGCCTATATTAACTTCGACAGCTGGTTGCCCCGAATGCTTAAGAGACCGGAGGAGGACGAAGGGGACCCCCCTCCCCGCTTCATTTTGTGTTTTCGATGGAGACCTTGCCGAGGAAAAATTCGTTGAGGAATAATTGTTGGACGAGAGACGACAGCTGGGACAGCGTTTACGAGATGCCGTTAAAAGCGGAGGGTACCCACACTGAGAGTGGCGGGTCAGTGGGGCGGCACACCCAAGGATTTTTCCTTTGGGAGTGAGGTAACGAGTCGAGCAAGGACTCGCAGATCATCGAGGGAAGCCCCTTGGAGAGCTTCACCTTCGATGCCATGAGCGCGGAGCAATGTGCAGTAGATGTCAATGGCTCCGTCGCTCTTTTTGGGAATTGATGGGGACGGTGGGGAAGATAATGCTTCCCTAACCGACAGAGTTTCGGTATGCCCTGCCGAGGGGATATCGACAGCAGGAGGAGCAGCAGCAGGGGCTGCAGGGAGAGGGGAATCTGGAGCAGACGGTCGGGGGCAAACGTCGTCTGCGCGGGGATCTACGGCTCGTATGGGAGCTACGTCAGGGGTTGGAACTTGGTTGCCGAATTGGCGACTGAGGCGCGCTTCGGAGGGAGAGCACAAGGCGGATGTCCAAGGGTTGAACCAGACAAAGTCACCCGCCGCACTGTGACTTCGTCCGGGAGAAAAGGACGGGCGTCGCCTCGCGAAGGATCGGGATGAGTTGATAGGGAGAACAACATCCCAGTCGACCTGATTGATTTTTTCGAGTAAGCAGTGCAGTTCGAAGTCGGTGTCTGCTCCGCCCAAGGGCACAGTATAGTCCAAAAGGCACATGAGCTCGACGAGCTTCGGAGGAAGATACCAAAGCCGCCAACAATCGTACGCCTCCCAGAGCAAGGTGGCGGCTACCTTCACGCACCACTCCGTCAAAAAGACAACCCACAACCCGTGACGAGGATCAGTGAGATGGCTTCCAAAGTAGGTAAGGATGGGACCGAGCTCTGCCCAAAACCCTTGGCAGACCTCAAATTGTCCCCACCACGAGGGGAGTTGCTGGTACCGGTTGGGATAGTGTGACCGAGCAATTTCCCCTGCCTCAACCATTTGGTAAGCTAGGAAATATCCCGTGTCCGATCTCATCTTACGCTCGAATCGGACCGTATGCTGGAAGAAGGGGATGTTCCCGCGTTTCGTATATCGGAAATTGAGGGGGAGGATTGCGCGCGTGTATGACAGGGCATCGTTAGTCACCGTCAGTTGGTTATGCCACAGGCGGTCCGCCTCGAGCACGGGGTTACCCCGTGTCCAGCTGAGGAGGTTGTCAAGGTAATCACGCTCCTCCTCCGTGCGAAACTTCCACGTGTCACATCCGAAGGACGGAGGGATGAGGGCATCGGATAGGGATAGGTCGAGGCGGTCGAGGACGGCTTCCGTGAACCGCAGGGATAGGCCCTGTCGGCCACGAGGGGAGGAACGACGCAGGATAGAAGGGGGAATGGCGACACGGGCACGCCAATCGTAGGAGGAAATGGCTTGAAGGGGAAGGTGACCCGGTAACATCCCCGCACCTTCGGCAAAGTCGCGCCCGATGTTAGTGACGTCGCGCACGTCGATGGCGGAAAACCAAGGAGCGGCCGCGTACAGAAAGGGATAGTCGCGCATGGATTTACCTTGGAGCTCGGCTAGTGAGGGGTATCGACAAGGGGCTGATGAAGGATGGAGATCAGGATGAAAGACCGGTTCAGGAACGTTGGTGTTCGGGGGAAGTCGGGGTATAGAAGGAAGGTCGCTAGGAATGGAAGGCGTGTGTGAGAAGCCCACACCGCGGCGACCGCGGGCGGTATGTCCGACAGTGGGATCCGATGAAGAAAACATGGAGATCGTCTTACTCTCACGCGAGCGGCGACCGATGGTCGGAAGAAAAAGGAAGAAGTTGAGAAGCAAGGGAGTGAAGCCGCTGCGCGAGAGCGCTCAGAAGGGGGATATGTAGTGCAATACCCGACTCGGAAAGGGGGGAGGAAGGAAGTGAAAAAGGAAAAAAACTGGATACTGTAGTCCGGGGTTGGGGGACACACGTGTGCGACGAAGCGCACGATTATTTTAATTATTTAATTTTATTTACTAATTAGATCTAGAATCTAGAGCCGGGAGCTACTGTACTCGCCCCGGCGGGGCTCTATATAACTTAGCCCTTTGACCGAACAAGTCAATAAACCAACCCGAGTTGCCGGAGTTGAATGTCGCCTTGGTCGAAGTCCGTCTCTATCAAGACGCTCCCTTTTACCTAAGCCTACGGCATCCTTTATCGCTCGGGGTTCCCTTTTCTCTTTCCTTTATTTCCCTATTCTTTTCTATCTCTAATTCTACCTATTTTTCCCTTATCTTGTGTTGGTGCCATCGGCCTCGGTTGCGACCGAACCGGTGTAGGTGTTTCGAGCCATCGGGCGACACAGTTGACGTAGCGCTGCTACTGTGACCCATTTTCCGACGGAGACCGTTGCAACGACGTCTCCCTCGAAGGGCTCCGTCGTAGTACGAGCCAGTGTTGGTACCATCGGGGTCGGTTGCGACCGAACCGGTGTAGGTGTTTCGAGCCATCGGGCGGCACGGTTGACGTAGCGCTGCTACTTTCATTTCATCCCGTCGGGCTGCGTTGCAACGCCCCCGTCGAAGGCCTTGTCGCGTTACAAGGTGTCGAAGAAGCTCAACGACCATTGGCCTTACAACCCAGTGGAACCGGGGTACCTACGTACGCGCCCCACTCCACACTCGTCGAGCAGATCTCTTCGCAAGTCTCTACCACACCGATCCCGGGCCGGGCTATTTCTCTGTGCCCCCCCATCAGGGATCCGACCTACTACGAGTCGCAAGCCCGTTTAAACGGAGAAGGGAGAATCGGACACTCCGTAGCGCTGTGCCGTCGGCAGTTCTTCTTTTTGTTGCTGTTGTTGTTTTTGCTGGACCATCGGACCGCGGTCTCTGCCCGACAGGCGCATTGCACTACAGTTGCTAACAAGCACCGTAAACGGCTCGCCCGGGAAGAGGTCCATGACCCCTGGGCCATCAGGCATAAATTCTTATGCGCCGTTTTGGGGTGGTTTTGCAGGAAGCAAAGCCCTCCAACCGGTGTTGCGACGCGTACCATCGCTTGGGTCATCGGGGGTATCGTGACCCCCTTGACCACGCGAATTTTTCGTGACGGTACGTTCGTCGGGAACTGCGCGCGCTTCCGGTCGGCCGAATTTTCCTCCTGTGGGAGCTGCTGCGACGGTCCCCTCGAGGCCATCTTGCGGTCGTGCCTCGAGGGAGTGACTCCCGTCAGCGCTACGGACGGCGCATGATGGAACAGCACCTTCCTCTGCGCTGGCAGGATCGCCTTCACGTGGCGATCCAGGAACGTGGTTCCGAGGATACAGTCCACGGCAAGGTTGGTGACGACCAAGAACGGTACGCGCGCGACGAACTCACCAATCCGGACGTACAGCTTGAGCTCGCCGAGGGCCTTCATCGACCTATTCGAAGCGTCGATGAGCGGCGGGCTCCGCGCGGACTGGATGGCAGCGCGCCACAGTTCTGCCACACAGCGTAGGTGGATTAGATTCGGGCCGGCGCCCGAATCTAGAACCGGCGTGATGGCGCGCATCATCGCGCGTCGTTGTCCGACCGTTGCGGTGATCTTATAATTTTGCTTCTTGAAGAAGCAAATTGCCGCTTCGTCCGTTCGGCTCTGCGATTGCGCGCGTACCGAAGCGGTCGACAGGGTGCCTTGTTTATTGAGGCTTGGCACAGGGAGGATCGTCGACGCCTCTACGCGTCTTCCCCGGCTTCCCCCGTCAACCCAAGGTCCTCGGGCCCCTCGTTCGTCAGCGGTAACGCGGGTTCTTCCGATTGGACTGTCTCGCGCGGCTCGACCACGTTGATGCCCGTGGGAGCCTGCGCACGCCAATTTCGCCACGGGGTCGGCGGTTGACGCTCGAACAGCGAACCTGGGCGGAGACCTTGACAGATCTGAAGCTTTTGATAATGGGCCTCGCGGGCCTGCAAAAGCTTCGAACGCAGCCCGCTATCCGCCACCACAGGACACTGCTCCTGCCGGTGGGTCAGGTCCAGATAGAACCGACACGGCGGGGGTCCAGGTAATCCTTGGTTGAAGAACCGGACCCGGTGGTTCTGTACTGGCCTTCCGTACGGATATGCGCGCGCGTCACCTTGTTGGGCGGGCGCCATCGGTGCGCCCGCCGGGGACGAGGCCGGTGACGGATGGTAGCTAGTCGGCGGCGAGCTAAGCGAGCTCGGCGTCACCGACTGGTCCGTCACCGCCAGTATCTCCTCCGTCTCGGTTCCGCGCACTGTCGGGAGTTCAGATAGGGACTCGACCGACAACACGGGCCTTGTCCGCGCGTTGCGCGTGAGTCTTCTCACCGAGTCGGACGGTGCTTGAGGCGACGCGAACGAGGTCGCCTGTCTTCGAGCCGAGCGGTGCGTCTCGCCTATCGCTTGCGCGTAGCATGCCACCGCTGGGTAGTCCACGCCCGGATGCGTCGCGAGATAATTCCGCACCTGCGCGCACGTCGCTGGCAGAAGTTCCTCAACGAAAAGGGACTTCAAGCGCCTGTCCGAAAATACGGTTCCGCAGCGCAACGCCTTGTCCCACAACTGGTTACTGTACACCTCCTCCGTCATATTAGGGCTCTGTCGGAAGGAGGTGACATCACCGACCGCTTCGGAAATAACTTCGTCCGTCGCGTACGTGCGTAATAAAAAGTTAACAACTTCCGCGTAGGTTTCGAGCATATCGCGCTGCTCCGCATCGACTGCCATGGTGTTCCCGTGTAGCCTGGACTGGAGCAAGGCGTGAGCCTGCTCAGTCAAATAGAACTGGAAACACCATACGGCCGCGCCTTCGCTGACCCCATTTTGGTCGCAGGCCATCTTGAAGCGCGCGAGAAACCCTAGCACCGCGATTGGATCTTGACCACCGAACGTGTGGGTTTTCAGCTGGACGTCCAACTTCTTCCGATATCGGTTAACTCGCCGCGCGGTACTCGCGTCGTAGCGCGCGCTGCGACTTTCCAGCCTATACGTGCGGTAGTCGACGGCCTTGGTGAACAGGTCGTTCAGCGGCCTGATCACCGGCAACCGTTTCGGATCCCGCCTCGGGGCAGGCCGGCGGTCTCTGCCCCTGTGATAGCGATCTCCTTCTCCGCCAGCGCTACTGTAGCCCTCCGGATCGGAGTCTTCTCGCCGGAACCGACGTCGGTCGCGCGCATTGCGGCCTCTGCGGTCGCTTCTGCGCGATCCGTCCGACTCGGTGTCCTCGTCATCGGAGGGCTACCACCACCTCCGGCATCGCGGTATCGCGTATAGCGTCCTTCGCGGTTATCATCGGATGGGTAACTGACCCCTCCGGCATCGCGGTGTCGCGCGTAGCGTCCGTCGTGGTTCTTGCGCGTCGCCCTGTGGCGACGTCTTGTGTCTTCTTCCTCGGAGGGGTTTTCTGTACCCTCCGAGGTGTAGCCTTGGGCGCCGGGTGCGCTTCTTCTGCTCGCCCGATACGGCTGTCGCTTTTCTGTCGCGAAGCGCCCCAGGCGGTTTTCTGTCCCGCGGGGGCCAGCCGTATCGGCGAGTACGTGAGGGCCATTTTCTGTGGGCCCTCCTGTAGCACCATAAATTGGTGGGAGGTAAATGGTCTTACCCTCCGGGTGAGGGGCCATTGTACCGATCCCGGGTGCGGCGCCGATCGGTTCAGCGTGCGTTAGCGTAGAATCCGGAGCGGTTGAGTCGTGCTGCTCGCGTGCGTCGACTCCTGCTCCGGCGAAGGTCGTGGCCAGACGATTAGCAACGGCGGAGCTGATCGCTCTCTTTAGAGCCGTACCGGACGGGGATTCTTCGTCCATAGTAGCGAGCGCTGTCACCACCTCGCGTTAGACTAGAGCGGGTAGTAGCTCGTCCAAAAGCGGCGGTATCGCGCTGCGCACGTGCTCGTCTACGAGTGCGGGCACCGTTCGGTCGAGGCACACGCGCGCGACCTGGGGGAGTTCTGTAGTGAGGAACTCCTCGACCCAGGCCTGCAGGCGCGGCTGAATCGCGTCGATCATCCATTGGACGCGATTCACGGTGCCTGCCGACGCGGCCGGCGAAACATCCGATGCGGACGCTCGCGCGCGGCCCGGTCGCGGTGGCGGCCGCAGCAGGGCTTCCGGGTTCTCCACCCGGGGGCGCGGTGCGCCACTGCCACTGCGGGTGATCAGACGCCCGGAGGCAGAGTCTCCCCCTTCTTCCGGTCGGTTCATCGTCGAATACGCTTCGCGATCGACGCGATGATATCTCAACCTTTTCCGTCCGGACGGTTCTGCGCGCGATCGAGCGACTACGCGTGCGGCTCAACCGCAAGAGTTATCCCCTCCACAAGAGTACCAAAATGTGGGATAACTCCTCTCCGCCCTGGGTTGGGTGAGAGGCGGAGGCTATAGCGAGGGAGCACGCGGCGTGGACGCGACGCGCTAATTGAACCGATCGGACGAGCTCGCGAAAAGGGAGTGGCTCACTGGCCGGTTACGCGCAGTCGCCCCGTGGTGCGTGAACGGGAGCGACCCGTACCGGGTTAGAAGCCAGCGCGCGCGATAGACAACCGAAACGGACGTATATAGGCGCGAAAGGGACAGGGGCGAGCCTGCCCCAGTTTACTGGTAGGGACGGGTGTCAGGTCTTAACCCCTCAGAGGGACGCCTCGGACCCCTGTCCCAGTACAGTAGTACAGTACCTGCCGCCTAGTGCGTGCCAGGTACTGTACACAATTAAAATGCTAGCTCCATAATTACTACTACTGCACGGACGCTGCTACTACACGTGTGCACTACTCTACACGCGTGGTGCTTACCGACTACCGCACGGACGACACGTGTGCTAACGCGCACACGTGCGCCACGCCACGGCTGGTTGGTCAACGCGTGTGCTACTGTACACGTGCGCCACGCCACGGCCGGTTGGTCAACGCGTGCGCTCCCTACACGTGGGCACACCCGCCCACGTGTGCACCGTGCACGGTCGTCTGTACTGTAGACTAACGCGCGCGCCGGTCGTTATATTACAAGGCACAGGGTCGACGTACTGTGCCCCGGGCTCAGCCCCGTTCCCCGTCTCTAAGGGGAAAATCAGGCCTCGATGAGGAGGTTGTTGGATTGGTGGATAATTCGAAGGGGCCGACTCAAGTCAAGAAATTCTTGAGTCGAGTCAAGGATCGTCCGCTGGAAGAAATTCGGAGACCCTGGTACATGGCTAAGCGAAGGGAGAGTCCCGAGAAGATCTTGGTTCTTGCGCGAAAAAAGTACAAAGTTTACGCGGACATTGGACCAACGGCTGGATTGATGAACCGGGTGTCGTCTGTATGAGACACCGGCGCGGGACCAAACCTTGTGCGAAAATCGGAACTCCCGGCTGGAATGGAATCTCTAGTGTTCTTCGGACCGACCCAGGACATCGGCGATGCGGACAACGGGCCACTCGGAACTCTCGGCACAATTAAAATGCCTGTGAGGCCTGGACGTTTCGTGGCCGCAGCCGAGTTTATTGTATGTGAAAAACTCGCAGTCCCGCTAATTCTAGGGGCGGACTACTGTGACCGGTTTGTGGAAGCAATTTATCCAAAGAAGAAAACGGTTGAGTTGGCGGACTTCTCTTAGGTTCCGATAGTTAGGCGGTTCTCGCCGAGAAAAGGGAAGCAGAATCTCGTCCCGGAAGAGGACGAGAATGATGGAAAGGGGTCCCTCTGAGGGGTTAAGACCTGACACCCGTCCCTACCGGTAAACTGGGGCAGGCTCGCCCCCGTCCCTTTCGCGCCTATATACGTCCGTTTCGGTTGTCTATCGCGCGCGCTGGCTTCTAACCCGGTACGGGTCGCTCCCGTTCACGCACCACGGGGCGACGGCGCGTAACCGGCCAGTGAGCCACTCCCTTTTCGCGAGCTCGTCCGATCGGTTCAATTAGCGCGTCGCGTCCACGCCGCGTGATCCCTCGCTATAGCCTGCGCCTCTCACCCAACCCAGGGCGGAGAGGAGTTATCCCACATGCCTCTCTTGACTCATGCGAGATTCCCCTCTCTAGTTTTCTTTCTGCTGCGGGTTCTTCTTTCCCTCCGACCAGGGCCCCGCGGCTGGCCTTCTTGACGGTCGGTTCGACCCGTTGGCGGAGGCACTCGGTGTGCTCGCCGTCTGAGAATCGAACCAATTTTTGACCCTCAAATAATTGGTCGATGGAATCCCCAATCTCTCCATCGGAGACAACGCCTCGTGGTTCCCCAGAACCTTGTGCCTTTACCGAAGGGAAAGTATGCACTTGGGCGCGGCGTGCCCTTTTTCGTAGCAATGAAAGCATATGAGCCCATGCTTCTTGACAGGGTACTGCGGCCTTGGCCGTCCGTTAATTTGCGGCCTTCCTGTCCAGCCTGGACGTCGGAACTGGGTACCCTTGTCCTCCATTCCTCGCGGGTGAATTCGCGTTCTCGAGCTTTCGGTTGACTTCGTGTTCTCTAGCTTTCTGCTCGCGGGCGGCAAGCTACGGTAGGTAAATGGCCTGGGGGTCCGTATGCATAGAAGTTTAGTCGCGCGGCGGGAGTTAGTGGGCGGGTTGGGAGGGGAGAGGAGGATAGTGAGCTTGTGGCATACTTGAGGGTTGATGTGGTGGGGGCGGAGTCGTGCGTCAGTCAAAAAGGGATAGAGGGGCTGGTGATGCGGGACGTAATGGGGATGGTCGCAATGGATCGGGCGGAGGTGTTGGTGTGAGAGGTGGGCTGTTGGCGAGTGATACATAACATGGTGGAGCTGGTGAGGGATAGGGTGGATCAGAACGGTTGCTGGGGGGTGTTGTGGTTGTTGGTGATGGTGGCGGAGGAGGGAATTTTGGTATCTGAAAAGGCGTGGGTGGTCGCTGTGGACCGGACGATAGGGGTCATCGGGTGGGGTTAGAGAGTGTTGAAGCGGGGCATGTCGTGAGTGTCGGGGAGGGCATAGTGCTGGTTGAGCATCTGTCGCCGGAAAATTTGTTGCTGTTCGCTTTGGCGCTGCTGCTGTTTGCGGAAGTAAGCCGGGGGCGACGATTTGATATTAATTGGTATGAGCCTATGTGGAACCAAAGTGTATGGGCATGCTCATCATACCATGGGATGGCATGGTGTGACCATGGATACGGAAAAGAGCTTAGTCATTACCTCGGCGGTTCCAGAGATGATGAATGGGATCAACCTTCAAACGATGGTGTTCTACGTCATTTGATACCTCATGATACCTCTCTGCCACCCCTTGCACCCAAGTATCCGTGGTACCGCTGATAATAGGCATAATGTTATTTGCACGGCAACCTATTTTATCAACACACACAGACTGAACAGAAGGCTCATCCGTAAACACCATTTCACTGATTCCAGTATTGTAATCGTCCCAGCGTCCATCCACGACCATATTGTCGAGGATCACACACGCTTTGACAAGGTAATCCAAATCCGTTTTGTACCACAGCTTAATCGGTCGCTACAGGATGTGCCACCGTGCTATTAAAATTCCAAAGGCCCGTTCGACATCCTTTCTTACACTCTCTTGCGCCCGGGAGAAGTTCTTGTCCTTGCTTGAATTTCCACCGTTGCTTATTGTCTTCACAAATACCGCGTAGTCGGGGTAAATTCCGTCAGCTAGAAAGTATAGCAGGTTTCTTGTGACTCCATTCACAACGTAGTCCATGAGGAGCGGGAAGGATCCAGAAAGAATACTGCCCATCGTAGGGGATTTGTCGAGGACGTTTATATCGTTGAAGGAGCCTGGAAGACCGAAAAATAAACCATAGCCAGCATTCACTATCAGAAATGCCTTTCAGGACGATTGTTGGCTTCTTCCCCTTGCCTTTGTGGGCACCAGCCAGAATCGCCGGACAAGATTTCCACTCGTAGTCTTGACAGTCGATACTGGCGACCATCCCCGGGAATCCCGGAGCAGCATTGATTCTCAAGAGTCTCCGCAGGTCTACAGTGGTGGAGTTTCGCATGTACTCTGTACCAAATTCCTCGACGACTTTGCTAGTGTACGCTTCAAAGATATCATGGCTGATGGCCCAGACAACCTACAGTGCTCATCAATAGAGTCGGAGGCAGTCCTGTATGCCATTATTCTCAATGCCACGGTTACACGCTGGAGTGGGTGTATGCCCAAGTTCCCGAGAGCATCAGACTTCCAGGAAAAGAAAGGACGTTCAGATATCGCATCGTAAACTCGCTTGAAAACGTTTTGTAGCATTCGAAAGCGGCGCTGAAAGTCATTGTCGTCATAAACGCACCGCTCGTCGAAGTAGTCTTTCATTATTCTCTGAAATCCTTCTTCAAAGTTTCGCACTTTGTTTGGACTCCGTCCCGCCCGAGAACCTCCGCGCTGCTTTGCCGCTGCAGCATGCACATCGGCGGCGCGTGATGCGTGCATGCTCACGAAAATACTTTCATCATCGCCATCGCTGTCGTCCATGCACTGAACGACAGTTCCGAGGACTTTTCTCGGGTCCATTGGCGATGAAGCTGCGTGAGAGGGCGTAGTTGAACAGTACTAGAGGGAGGGCGCGCGGCGAACAGGATCGGAGGGCACGGATTGCGGAGGAGAGACATGCAGCCGGGAGGGACTCACGGCGAGGGGTGGGCGTCTTGATGAACGATCGCCTCTACGAGGACGATTTGTGGCGTCTCGCCGCTGTACGCGCGGGCATGCAGCGATGGAGTTACAAATATGCGTTGGGGTTGACGCGAATAGAATCTACGCGAATAGAATCTACGCGAATAGATTGACGATTCGCCACAAAAATATATTCGTGCAACCGGCGAATAGTCAGCGCACACGTTTCATTTCTATCCGGCAATAGAATCGACGCGGTGGGGTTGCTCTAAAGTGGCGAGATGAGGCCCTTCACGACCGATACGCTCATCGCCAGCTCGGCGGTTCTCAACTGAAGCTGGTCCCGACTAACCAACTGATCTAATTACTCCGTGCGCCTCGCCTCTCACACATGAACGCATCTCGCCGCTTTCTACCGCCACAGATTCGGGCAGCTGTCGCATTTGTTTCAAGGCGTGCGCGGAGCTCGAGCGAAATTTGAGTCGCAAATTCAAAGCAGACCGACAGACGTTGCCACGAAATTTGACGGGCACCATTGATGAACAATGAGCAATCATCGACCAGATGTACGCTTCTTCGCCTTGGCCTGATATGAAGCGTCTCCATTATATGCCAGCGACTCTGTCTAGACGTCCACACACCTGATCGTATCTGCACTCGGCGTACTTCCAGCATACCCCCTTTTACACAAACCACCCCAACCGAACATGGCGGTCAGCCCACGAGTGATGCTCGCAGTACGAGTTTTCCTGATTTTCCTCCTGTCGACACTCGCGCATGCAAATGACGTCCAGCTCGCCGCCCACACCTCCGTCATTGCTGACATCTGCGTCTCGCTGCACCGCCGGTGCATCCAGCCACCGACCGTAATTGGCTGCGAGGACGTCTGCCGGACACACACAGTTGACACAAATCTCGTTCTGCTGCCTGGACAAAGCTCGCCCTGCGCCGCTGGTGCGCCGCCTAAGAACGGCTCTTCGTGTGCTTCATGTCGTCATGCGGATGGCTGGCGGCAGGTTAGCTTTCATGGACAGTGTGGTGCGGCGAGTTTGTCGTACTTCCTGTCGCAGACTACGCCGGAATTCGTGGAGGGGCTTAGGGGGCTTCCCGGGAAAGTATGTGAGGACAGGCGCGATGGCAACGTGTTCTCGCAAGCGCTTGTCGGTGAGGTGGGGCGCATCTTTTGCGCTTCGGGATCAGTACCGATCCCTTTAATCAGGAAGGAGCAGTCGGTATCAGACTCTCCGGCGGTATCTGTGCGACGGCCGCATGGGTCAAGGCCTGTGAAGATGTGCGGGCGGACGTTGCGTCATTGCTTGAAAGGTGCAGGGGCGCGAAGAAGACTCTCGCGTGTTCGGGGGTGTTGCAGGGGTCTCTGCAGGTGTCTGAAGAAAAGGAAACAGACGTGCCTGCCGGTGTGCATGCGGAAGATGTTCCGGCCTGGAGAGTAATACAGAGTGAGTCTAGTGGGGTGTAGCACAGAATTGCTGCGAAAGGATAGGTTTCCGGCTTGCTCAAACGCGTAGAGGCATGATGAGGTTGTAAGATTGTTCTTTTGTGATTTTTTCCCTTGTTTTCTTCCATCAACTGGATGAAGTCTTGTTGCCCAAATGGCCTCCTTGTTGCCTGCTCACTATCCACTTTGCAACAGGTCTGCCACGTAGAGTACCAAGGGTACAGTAGGCTGTATTAATTAAGCTGTGAGTTCCGAAACACGAGAAAATATGTTGAAAGTGGCACTTTTGATATGTGCTATCTCCGCTTTGCACCACACCGAATTGCTTCTGCCAGAATCAGGTGCCAGAACATAACCAGACTGGCACACTCGGTTCAAGGGTAATGCCCAAAACCCTGTTTCGTTCTTTCTCCTCATGCTCATGAGATTATTGGCATTGTTGCCAAAAGGTAGATCGGCCAGTGCCCACTGATAGGTGGGTGGTGTACCGACTAATCTTGGTTGCACACCAGCGCACATGAATTGCCACGACATGCAGCTTACAAATAGAGAAAAGAATGTCTTGAGGTGCATCCTTTGAAGGGTACAGTATAGTGATGTGTCCACGGTATTTGAAATACCAAATATTGGTTTCCACCACGCGCTAGACGAAAAGAGATTTGTCTCCTACGGGCCACCTTATTTTTGCAAAAAATTAAATCCAATTCGGATACTATTTCTTTACCGTAATCGCCCTCAACAATAACATCTTGCACAACATCGGGATAGCAGTTTTGAATACACTGCAAGACTGATAATCTCATGAAGTTTCAATGCCCACTTGCCAGTTTAGAAGGGCGTTTTGATTTCTAAGATTCCAACAACGTTTCATGGTTGCTCAGAAAAGCTTCTTTTCCAGACACTTCTGAAAACGACCGGATTGGAAATTCGGTTCCCACACAAACCTCCGTCCTTCCGTAACACAGAAGTCAAGTGCGGTGGCGAGGGGGCCTTTGTCCGTCTTAGTGAGTAGGCTCAATCATATGACGCTACTTTTCATGACTCGAGGCATGAAAAGAATAAAAAGTAGCGTCATATGAAGTCACTTGTCATTTTGACAATAGGGTGATCGCTAGGATAATTGTGACTGCACGGCAGTGTGCAGCGCGCATGCTGGGCACCTCGCTTTTTGTGCATCAGCCGAAAACCAATTTTGTGATCGCAAAGTTGTTATCTGAAATTCCGAAAGTTCAGATAAAATATGCTGCTGACATTGGATTGTCATACCAGCATAAACTCATGAGCCTGAAATCCGTGCCTCCCGAGACGTATCATGACAAAACCCTTTCTTCTTAAATGCGATATGCGGTCGTGCTAAAAATTTTAGCATTGCACTTTCTTTTTGGAGGTGATGGTAAATTTCATTTACCATCACCTCCAAAAGGAACGCGAGGCATTTTATGCGTTTCCCAAAGGGAAACCACTGAACAACTATTAGCAATACTACTTGCTGTACGTTCTCCTTCGGTTACGTTCTCCTACGGTTACGTTCTCCTACGGTTACGTTCTGCTCACTGGCAAACTTGCCATGCACTGAATCTATTGCACTCGAAACGATGAGTCGACCAAAAATAGGAAATGGGAATCATCAAACAAACCATAGAAAATCAGTGACCACAAAAATTTTAAATGTTCATGTATAGATATAGATAGGTGGATGAGCAATTGCACGGAGCTTTTTTCCTCTGCTGCCCATGTTTGCTCTCACCATCGCTGCCTGCTTCCACACTCCATTCAATTTTGATTTTTTATTGTTGCCATGGATCAAACGGATTTGAGAAAGAAACATAGTCTCGCTTGAGGAGTGCGGCCGCGGCCGCTGGCAGGCATACAACACCACTGAGCTAAGTATATATATAGAAGAAGGTTGCAGATCTCAGCTCCACTACGCCTTCACACGCAACAGTTGCTTGCGCAGAAACGAAAACAAGCCAACACTCTATCCGACACAGATCGCTACCTTTGAAGTGGAAGAAGAATGTGGGCAACACGTACCCTTGTGCCCGCTCTTCTGATGGCAGCCTCGTTCTGTCACCAGGGGTTATCGACCCCAATGAAGTTCACTGAAACACCCAAGCTTGGCTTGACTTCCGCTCGCCAAGAACTTGGTGAATGGGCTGATTGCTCGGTATCTCCCGGTCTTTGTATTAACACCAATGTCTACAGCTGCGCTAGCGGTACAATTGTTACTGGGCAGTGTCCAGGGGGTTCCAACATTCTATGCTGCACCGCTCCAGGCGGCATCAAGTATGGACAATGTGATGCCGCACGAAATGGCTTGTGCAAGAGAACCGCAGACTGTCCGACACCACCGGAAACGGGTTTGTGCCCCGGTCCTTCCGGTGTGACATGCTGTCCCAGCGGTGGCACAGTGCCAGTCCCGATACCCTCGGGCGATGTACCTGTGGCACCTGGAATCTATTTAGAATCCAACCCGCCTCAGACGACACAATTTCGCGCAAGACAAGCCCCCCCTCGACCGGTAATTGTAGTGCACACGGCAGAAAGTGGCCCCTTCCCCGCCGGATCCTCGGACGAGAGGGCGGAGAATACAGCTGGATTTATCAGAGGCCGTTCTGATCCCGGCTCGTACCACTTACTCGGGGACACAAACTCGATCATTCAGCTTATCGCTTTCGACAATGCGGCGTTCCATGACGGGACTGGGAGTAATGAATGGTCAATCGGTATTTCACTGGCAATGAATGCAAATGAATGGCCGACGTTGGAGGCATCGGTTAGGGACAAGCTAGTTGGAGTAGCAGCGCAAATGGCAGAAATGGCTGCGGAATGGTTCGTCTCTAAAGGATTGCCAGCACCAGCAGCAAAAGAGCTAACTTTGGATGAGAGCAACCAAGCAGGCGCGTCTGGGTTTGTCGCGCATGGAACGCGAGATCCGGGGAGAAGGACAGACCCAGGAGAATTCTTTCCGTGGGATAACTTCCTGGCTGCGTATCAGGCAAGAATCAATGGCTCTTGAGCAATTTGACTCTCTCAGCAGCTGTTTCAAACAGAAGCAAGCAGCTTGCACAGTATATAGTGCTATCCATCGGCAAATTTGAATGTAGCGGTAATGGCCGCAAGGCAATAAAGTCTTTCCACTTCATGTGCTCTTGATAGGTGCCTCACTTTCCATCATCACGGGAATCTCCGATGCGTCTCCTGAAGTGAAGCTGTGTAGTACTGCAGAGGATCGTGCCGGACAAACGATAGTACATATGCAATTTAAAAAAATCGAGAGCATAATATGGAAAGGACCAGCCATCAGGTGACTTGAACATATCCGGTAGTCTTATCTGGGGGTCAGCAGTACCTCCTCTTATACATAAATACATCATCTTGGCGTTCAGGATGCCCGTGTATTGGAAACTTCCTTTATCTCTGTTGGTTCTCGCCGGTTGCATTGCCCCAGCATGAATGCAGTACACCCAGTTACTGCAAATAGTGTAAGTGAACAATTAGTGAAACTACGTCAAATACTGAAAGTGTGTCTAATATGTGTGCATTGCTGCGAAACCAAAATAGAAATAGTGACACACACACCAAATACGGTTTCAACCCGCGATTTCATTAAATCATGTTTTTGCGCGCAATTGCGCGCAAAAACTGCCAGATAATGCTGCAAAATGAAAAAATCACCACTTCGGCCTTCTTCAGGCGACCCACCGATAATCGCGATCAACCATCGAAATCGAGATCCCCCATGCCTTCTTAGGGTCCCTGTAGCCCATCTCCATCATGGCGATGTAACGTGTAAGTCGTGGCTACCATTGTCTGAAGTCGTTTCTTCATGAAGAATCATGAAGTTTCTCAGTTTCTGCATGAATAAACAAGCAAAAAGCAAAAATGAAAAAACAACCCGAAATCGCGGGTTTCAACAATATTAGTGTAACCCCAAACTTAACTGATTTAATTGTTGAGGCAGGTCAATTGCAGGATCGCTTCTGTGGTTCGGTGATGGAAGCACGTACTGTAACGTGTTAGGCGACGACGAAATCGCTGCCATTACAATTAGCCGGCATACAACAGATCCTTTCCCATCGTGACTTCCCAGCATTGTGACCACTTGAAGGCTGCTTTCCCTGTCATGCCCTTTTCTGCTTCACCAATTATCGCCGCGTTTCAACGGCAGGCGCAACAAAGTCGTATCATCCCAACATCCACCACCGTGGCCCCTCAATCTCATCCATTGGTTCAAACTCCCTCTATCTCGCATACCGAATTCGTTCTTGCGAGAAAGCGGCCACTACAGCATGTACTCACGCGAGCTGATCCCACAAAAATTGTCAAATGGATGATATTCACTTCCTCGGTGGAGGGGGACAAACATCTCCCGGCAAAAGCAGTGCGCAAATTTCCCGCATTGCTTCGTAGTACCACAAATGCCAACATCCTGAAGGCCTCGAGGTTGTTGAAAAACAAAGTTGAATTTCTCAACGAAAGTGGGGAAATAATAAGCCGTGGTTGCAGTTCGTCAATTACCCGTGTTACGAAGTGTGGATTCAAACGGGTTTAGTCAAAATCCAGGGCAGGTCGCGGTCGCAAACGCGCGGCATGGGTTCAGGCAGTTCATCAAGATCTCGTTCTCGATTTTGATCGACTGCGAAAACTAGGGGTGAAGTTTAACATGAAGACAATGAAATCTTTGGCCTTGCACCTCATTTCCACAACCAAAAGCGAAGCATACTGCCCGAGCTTCGTCGATCCGAAATCGGGAAACACAATCCTGACAATGATCTCAGCCCGTTGGATACGGTCCTTTTGCGAGCGTTTTCAGATTGTGAGCCGTGCGCTCACAGGGAAACTTCAAACTTCGCCTGCAAAGGAGTTGTTTATTGAAAAGGAAGTGGCGTTCCATTTGGGAGTTTTGGCTGGCCAGTTTCGGAACGGAGAACTCGATGAGGTTGATGTGGAAAACGCGGACGAAACCCACTTTGTCTTCAACCTTGATAATGGCAGAACGCTCGGTTTCTCAGGAGAGAGTGAGATGAAGTACGCCGATGTGGTCTCGGGCGGAGAATGGATGACATTTGTAGTATAATGACCGGCGCGAGCGCGCGGAGGTCATCGAACGGCCGTATACGGTATACACGTGGGCGGTTGTGCCCACGTGTAGCGAGCGCGCGCGCATGCCGAGCGGTCGTAATCTGGCGTACGTGTACAGTAGTGCACGTGTCGTCCGAGCAGTAGTCTACGCGTGTTACGTGTGCGCGTTAGCACGCGTGTCGTCCGTGCGGTAGTCTGTAAACAACACGCGTGTACAGTAGTGCACACGTGTAGTAGCAGCGTCCGTGCGGTAGTAGCAATTATGGCGCTAGCTTTTTAATTGTGTACAGTACCCGGCACGCACTAGGCGGCAGGTACTGTACTATGGTACTGGGACAGGTGTCCGAGGCGTCCCTCTGCGGGGTTAAGACCTGGCACCCGTCCCCACCAGTAAACGGGGGCAAGCTCGCCCCCGTCCCTTTTGTGCCTACGTACGTCTGGTTTCGGTTGTCTGTCGCGCGCGCTGGCTTCTAACCCGTTACCGGTCGCTCCCGTTAACGCACCACGGGGCGACTGCGCGTAACCGGCCAGTGAGCCACTCCCTTTTCGCGAGCTCGTCCGATCGGTTCAATTAGCGCGTCGCGTCCGCGCCGCGTGCTCCCTCGCTAAAGCCTCCGCCTCTCACCCAACCCAGGGCGGAGAGGAGTTATCCCACATTTGGTACTCTTGTGGAGGGGATAACTCTCGAGGTTGAGCCGCACGCGTGGTCGTTCGATCGCGCGCAGAACCGCACGGACAGAAAAGGTTGAGAAATCACCGCGTCGATGGCGAAGCGTATTCGACGATGAACCGACCGGATCAAGGGGGAGACTCCGCCTCCGGGCGTCTGAGCACCTGCAGTGGCAGTGGCGCACCGCGCCCCCGGGTGGAGAACTCGGAAGCCCTGCTGCGACCGCCACCGCGACCGGGCCGCACGCGAGCGTCCGCATCGGATGTTACGCCGGCCGTGTCGGCAGGCACTGAGAATCGCGTCCAATGGATGGTCGACGCGATTTAGCCGCGCATCCAGGCCTGGGTCGAGGATTTCCTCGCTATGGAACCCCCCCAAGTAGCGCGCATGTGCCTCGACCGAACGGTACCCGTGCTCGTGGACGCGCACGTACGCAGCGCGATACCACCGCTTTTGGACGAACTTCTACCCGCTCAAGTCCGATGCGAGGTGGTGACCGCGCTCACCACTGTGGATGAAGAATCCCCGTCCGGTACGGCTCTAAAGAGAGCGATCAGCTCCGCCGTTGCTAATCGTCTGGCCACGACCTTCGCCGGAGCAAGAGTCGACGCACGCGAGCAGCGCGACTCAACCGCTCCGGATCCTACGCTAACGCACGCTGAACCGATCGGCGCCGCACCCGGGATCGGTACAATGGCCCCTCACCCGGAGGGTAAGACCATTTACCTCCCACCAATTTATGGTGCTACAGGAGGGCCCACAGAAAACGGCCCTCCCGTACTCGCCGATACGGCTGGCCCCCGCAGGACAGAAAACCGCCTGGGGCGCTTCGCGACAGAAAAGCGACAGCCGTATCGGTCGAGCAGAAGAAGCGCACCCGGCGCTCAAGGCTACACCTCGGAGGATACAGAAAACCCCTCCGAGGAAGAAGACACAAGACGTCGCCACAGTGCGACGTGCAAGAACCGCGACGGACGCTACGCGCGATACCGCGATGCCAGAGGGGCCGGTTACCCCTC
Organism: Chondrus crispus; assembly: GCF_000350225.1. NCBI lineage: Eukaryota > Rhodophyta > Florideophyceae > Gigartinales > Gigartinaceae > Chondrus > Chondrus crispus. The sequence continues at coordinate 51,975 of NW_005179373.1, read as the reverse complement.
CGATGGTAATCGCGACGCTATACGCGATGCCGCGATGCCGGAGGAGGTGGATACCCCTCCGATGACGAGGACACCGAGTCGGACGGATAGCGCAGAGGCGACCGCAGAGGCCGCAATGCGCGCGACCGACGTCGGCTCCGGCGAGAAGACTCCGATCCGGAGGGCTACAGTAGCGCTGGCGGAGAAGGAGACCGCCATCGCAGGGGCAGAGACCGCCGGTCTGCCCCGAGGCGGGATCCGAAACGGTTGCCGGTGATCAGACCGCTGAACGACCTGTTCACCAAGGCCGTCGACTACCGCACGTATAGGCTGGAAAATCGCAGCGCGCGCTACGACGCGAGTACCGCGCGGCGAGTTAACCGATATCGGAAGAAGTTGGACGTCCAGATGAAAACCCACACATTCGGTGGTCAAGATCCAATCGCGGTGTTAGGATTTCTCGCGCGCTTCAAGATGGCCTGCGACCAAAATGGGGTCAGCGAAGGCGCGGCCGTATGGTGTTTCCAGTTCTATGTGACTGGGCAGGCTCACGACTTGCTCCAGTCCAGGCTACACGGGAACACCATGGCGGTCGATGCGGAGCAGCGCGATATGCTCGAAACTTACGCGGAAGTTGTTAACTTTTTATTGCGCACGTAAGCGACTGACAAAGTTATTTCCGAAGCGGTCGGTGATGTCACCTCCTTCCGTCAGAGCTCTAATATGACGAAGGAGGTGTACAGTATCCAGTTGTGGGACAAGGCGTTGCGCTGCGGAACCGTATTTTCGGACAGGCGCTTGAAGTCCCTTTTCATTGAGGGACTTCTGCCAGCGACGTGCGCGCAGGTGTGGAATTATCTCGCGACGCATCCGGGCGTGGACCACCAAGCGGTGGCACGCTACGCGCAAGCGATAGGCGAAACGCACCGCTCGGCTCGAAGACAGGCGACCTCGCTCGCGTCGCCTCAAGCACCGTCCGATTCGGTGAGAAGGTTCACGCGCAACGCGCGGACAAGGCCCGTGCTGTCGGTCGAGTCCCTGTCTGAACTCCCGATAGCGCCCGGAACCGAAAGGGAGGAGGTACTGGCGGTGACGGACCAGTTGGCGACGCCGAGCTCGCTTAGCTCGCCGCCGACTAGCTACCATCCGTCACCTGCCTCGTCCCCGGCGGGCGCACCGATGGCGCCCGCCCAACAAGGTGACGCGCGCGCATATCCGTACGGAAGGCCAGTACAGAACCAGCGGGTCCGGTTCTTCAATCAAGGATTACCTGGACCCCCGCCGTGTTGGTTCTGTCTGGACCTGACCCACCGACAGGAGCAATGTCCTGTGGTGGCGGATAGCGCGCTGCGTTCGAAGCTTTTGCAGGCCCGCGAGGCCAAATACCAAAAGCTTCGGATCCGTCAAGGTCTCCGACCAGGGTCGCAGTTCGAGCGTCAACCGCCGACCGCGTAGCGAAATTCGCGTGCGCAGGCTCCCACGGGCATCAACGTGGTCGAGCCGCGCGAGACCGTCCAATCGGAAGAACCCGCGTTACCGCTGACGGACGAGGGGCCCGAGGACCTTGGGTTGACGGGGAAGCCGGGGAGGACGCGTAGAGGCGTCGACGATCGTCCCCGTGCCAAGCCTCAATAAACAAGGCACCCCGTCGACCGCTTCGGTACGCGCGCAATCGCAGAGCCGAACGGACGAAGCGGCAATTTGCTTCTTCAAGAAGCAAAATTACAACGTCACCGCAACGGTCGGACAACGACGCGCGATGATGCGCGCCATCACGCCGGTTCTAGATTCGGGCGCCGGCCCGAATCTAATCCACCTACGCTGTGTGGCAGAACCGTGGCGCGCTGCCATCCAGTCCGCGCGGAGCCCACTGCTCATCGACGCTTCGAATAGGTCGATGAAGGCCCTCGGCGAGCTCAAGCTGTACGTCCGGATTGGTGAGTTCGTCGCGCGCGTACTGTTCTTGGTCGTCACCAACCTTGCGGTGGACTGTATGCTCGGAACCACGTTCCTGGATCGCTACGTGAAGACGATCCTGCCACCGCAGAGGAAGGTGCTGTTCCATCATGCGCCGTCCCTAGCGCTGACGGGAGTCACACCCTCGAGGCACGACCGCAAGATGGCCGCGAGGGGACCGTCGCAGCAGCTCCCGCAGGAGGAAAATTCGGCCGACCGGAAGCGCGCGCAGTTCCCGACGAACGTACCGTCACGGAAAATTCGCGTGGTCAAGGGGGTGACGATACCCCCGATGACCCAAGCGATGGTACGCGTCGCAACACCGGTTGGGGGGCTTTGATTCCTGCAAAACCACCCCAAAACGGCGCATAAGAATTTATGCCTGATGGCCCAGGGGGTCATGGACCTCCTCCCGGGCGAGCCGTTTACGGTGCTCGTTAGCAACTTCGGAAGCCGCGCGGCCCACGTCCCCAAGCATACCGTTGTTGGTCTCGCGTTGCCATCCCCCACACACATCCTGACACTTGGCGTGCCGGTCCCCGGAGAGGCCGACGCTAAGGAAGGGGGAGGAAACAAAAATAATTCCTCGAGCGCTATGGAGGAACAGGCGCGACGCGAACAACCAGTTACGGACGATAGCAGAAGACAATCCTCCACCGCTACGGAAGGATACGCGCGTCGCAAAGAATCCGCTACGGACGAAGGCCGGATTAATTCCCTACCCGCGGAGGAATGTGCGCGACGCGAAGAACCGGAAACGGACGACGTGCACAGTGGAAATCCCGCTAACGCGGATGGGCGGACCGATACGGACGCGGAGAAGACCCGCTCGTGGGAAGAAGACGTCCATATTGGTGCAGAATACAGTACCGTCCGGTCGGAAATTATGGACATGCTGTCCGAGTTCAGGGACATGTGGTCCGGCCACTTGGGTAAGATCGATGCTACGAAGCATCGCATCGAGCTGAAGCCCGGTGCGAAGCCGATCTACCAAGCACCCTACCGAGCCGGACCCATCGCGCGCGAGAAGGAGAAGAAGGAAATCGACTGCATGCTGCGCGCGGGAGTCATCGAACCGACATCGGCCGAGTGGGCGAGCGCCGTGGTCTTCGTCCCTAAAAAGGACGGGACCATGCGGTTCTGCGTGGACTATCGCAAGCTAAACGCCGTTACGGTTCGCGACTCCTAACCACTACCGCGCATGGACGAATGTATCGACTCGCTCGGCGATGCCACTGTCTTTACCACGCTAGACTGTAATAGCGGGTATTGGCAGGTGGAAATCGCCGAGGAGGACCGCGATAAAACAACGTTCGCGTCGCATTCGGGCCTCTACCGCTTCCTACGCATGCCGTTCGGTCTCAAAAACGCGCCCGCGACATTTCAACGAGCGGTCGACATCATCCTGTCCCGTGTGAAATGGGAGACCGCGCTGGTCTACCTCAATGACGTCATCGCCTACTCGCGAACCGTTACGGAATATATGGCACACGTGCGCGAGGTACTACGGCTTCTACATACCGCGGGCGTGTCGCTAAAATTGGCGAAGTGCGCGTTTTTCGACACCTCCGTAACCTATCTCGGGCACGTCATTCGTCCGGGACGGTTGGAGGTGGAGCGACGCAACGTCATCGCAATCGAGCGCGCGCGCGCGCCTACGAACCAAACGGAACTGCGATTCTTTCTCGGGATGTGCAACGTTTACCGACGGTTTGTGCAAGGATTCGCGAAGATCGCCGCGCCGCTGAACAAGAAGACCGGCAAGAATCAGCCCTACCAGTTCGAGATCTTAACCGATGCGGAATACGCGGAGTTTGAGGAATTGAAGCGGCGCCTCGTGTCGCCGCCAATTCTCGCGCTGCCCCGCTACGGACGGAAATATACGCTGGACACCGACGCGTGCGGACACCAAGTGGGTTGCGCCCTTCTACAGGAGCAACCCGATGGAGGTACTTGACTGATCGGATATTGGAGCCGCGCGTTGACCGACGCGGAGCGCAATTATACGACTACCGAAAAGGAATGCTTGGCCGTAGTGTGGAGCATCCTCACCCTATGGCCGTACCTATACGGAAGCGCGTTCAACCTCCGCACGGATCACGAGGCCCTACGCTGGGTCCTCAATTTAGCGGACAGTTCTGGTCGGCTCGCTTGCTGGCGCCTGCGCTTGGCGGAGTACGACTACGAGGTACAGTACCGCCCAGGCGTCAAGCACCAACTCGGGGACGGCGTATCGCGCTTACGTACCGATGGAGGAGACACCGAACCGGTCGATGATGAGGTCCCGTGCTTCGCGGTCCAGTACGATGAGGGCAGCGAGGCCCTCCTGGACAATGTGCACTGGGACCCGCCGCAAGACCGTCCGGACGGTTGTCACGCGCTCGCGATAACTCCCGAGGAATGCGACGCTGCGTCCATCTCGGTTGAGGAATTTCTACGCGAACAAGCTGAGGACGCCTTCTGTCGCTTCGCCGCGGAAACCGTCGGGACGCCGAACTCGAAGTTCGACATCGACCGTTACGGATTTGTCGTGAGGACGTCCCCGCTGGACGGAACCCTGCAGCGCGTGGTACCGGCTCGGTTGCGCCCCCGGGTACTGTACCTGGCACACCATCCGAGGTTGGCAGGTCACCCGACGCGACGCGTATGTACTACACCCTTCGCAGGGAGTACTACTGGCCACACATGGACAGCGACGCGTTTTCGACCGTACGGAATTGCACCTCGTGTGCTGCGACCCGCGGGACGCTTGTCAAGAACCAAAAGGATCTCAAGCTGTTCCCCGCGGCGGGCCCCTTGGAGTTTGTCGCGATGGACCTCCTGGGGCCCCTGCCCAAGACCGCGCACGGAAACCAACACGTGTCGGTAATTACCGACCGGTTTTCCAAGCTAACGCGCAGTATCCCGCTCCGGACCACAACTGCTTCGGTCGTCGCAAACGCGTTTTTAGACAACTGGGTCTACGTTTCCGGAGCGCCGCGCTACGTACTAACAGACAATGGCCCCCAGTTCGCTGCGAAATTCTTCGACGTGGTATGCGCCCTCCTGGGGGTGCGGCATTATCTCACGACAGCTTACCACCCCCAGTCGAATGGGCAGACCGAACGGTTCAATCGCACGCTGGTGCAACGCCTCCGGCACTACGTGGAGGAGCACCAGCGCGATTGGGAAGACTACGTGCAGCCGCTGACCTTCGCGTACAATACGCAGGTCCACCGGTCGACGGAGACGACTCCGTTCGACCTGGGGTTAACGCGGCCACCGTCCGGTTTAATCCTCCCTGGTACTGTGCCGCAGGACGCAGGGACCCATCGAGAGGACCAGCGGACCCCGGTGCAGTACAAGCGCGCCACGCTGCGCAAGCTTCGCGACGCTCTCGACCGCGCTCGGACGAAATTATCCGCATCGCAAAAACAGTACAAGGACGATTTTGACAAGAAGGTCCGCTTCCGTCCGGTCGTCGTGGCGGGCGATTTTGTCTACGTTGATCGCCCGCCCCGCCCGTTGACAAGCGTCGAGCGACGCACGCGTGCGCAAGGTACGACCGGAACGAACGAGCTCTCTGTCAAACTTCTACCAAAGACAGAGGGGCCGTTTCGCGTGCGCTCCGCTACGGACACCACGGTCCTCACCGAGCAGGACGGTGTGGAGAACCGCGTGAGCATCGACCGCGTCACGAAAATGCCGCGCGGGCCGGGGGACACTGTCACCTCGGCCATTGCATCCGCATCGGACGCACAAGCCACAACGCCCCGCGCGGAATACGTCGTTGACCGCATCGTCGGACACCGTATGACCCGCGGCGGCATCGAGTACAAGGTCCGCTGGTACGGGTACGCCCCTTCCGACGATACCTACGAGCCCTCCGAGGGGCTCCCGCAACCTTTCATCGACCGATATTGGCGTACGCGCCAAGGACGGACAAGCGCGCTCGCGTAGCGCTCCTTCCGGCCTCGCAGGGCCGAACCGTCAGGACGACCTCGCTCGCGCGCGTCGTGCACTGCCGCCCGCGCGCGCCAAAAGGAAAAGACAAGGAACACCGCCAATCGGCTCTGTTTACTGTGGGCGAAGCCCCTAATGGGCTATGCCAAAGGGGGCGACCAACGGGTCGGGGCTCAAGAACGACGCGTGCGCTTAGCCGGCGGAGCCGCCGCGGCATCTTCGGGCGCGGGGCGCGAGGCCCCGACCGTAGCGGCAGGCATCGGCGGAGCCGCGAGACGTTGGCTGACGACCGCGAGGATGTCCTGCACGCCGCGGAGCTTCTCGTGATGCTCGACGCGCTCACGCTCCGCCGCGGTGGAGGCCTCCCGGAGCGCCGCGACGCTCGTCTCCAACTGCTTAGCTTGGTGCATCCACTCGCGCGCCTGCAGCAGCGCTTGCTCAACCGACGAAGGAACTGTTGCCCCCTCGAAGGAGCAAGCGTACTGCAGGGCAGTGAACGCGGCCTCCTCACGGAGGCGCTCCGGGAAAGACTGGTTGGACCGTTGCGGAGCGGGAGGAGGCGGCATCGGAACCGGACGATGATCGCCTTCGGCACCGGTCACCACGCTGATGTGTGGGGGGCTTTAGGTGGGGGCCGAAATTCCCACGACACCGGGGGGTTCTCTTAACCCCTTCGGTGAGTCGCTCTGGATCGAGGCCACGCGAGCGGATCCGCCGCGGGCCGGTACCGCGGTCTCGACGACGCTCCTCACCGCACCGGTTCCCGCATCGCGCGGCGGGGCGACATCGGCATCGGCAAGCAAGCCGCCCGTCTCACCCGTGTCGGCCGTGTCGACTGCGCCGTCCACGTCGACCGCGACGGTCGCGTCCGCTGGACCGGGGGCCGCGCTGCCACCAGCGGCACCGGTCTCGGCCTCGGCTCCGGCGGGCATCGGTAGGGTACACCGCTGGTTCCAGCTGAACCACGCGAAGTCCGGCCGGCCGCTCCATTCCATACCCTCGGTGAAGGTCAACAGCTGCGTCGCGTACGCCGCGTCAAACGCCGTACCCTCGAGGATCTCCGCGATACCGACCGAGCGGATTAAATCGATGAGCCCCGCCGAGAGGGAGAAGAGCAGGCCGCGCTCACCGAACGGTTCCTCGCGCCGCGCGATCAGCCGCGGGTTGGGACACTTCGTGAAGAACGGCAGTCCCTCGCGAGCGGCGTGCAAGAAGCACAGGAAGGCCAAGACCGCCCATTCGGAAAGCATGATCGCGTGCACCAAGACGCGCGTTCGCTCCGTTTCCGCGGATTCCGATCGGCCGAGCGGCAACCAATGCGCCGCCACGTACGCTATGACGCTCGGCGTCGGTTGCACAGGGACTCCGGCGCCTTGAACGTCGACCAGTTCGGCGGGAGCTCGGGGTACAGGCCGCGCCGCGCGGCGCTGGGCACCGAGAAAAACTCGGTGCTGTGCCACATGTGGAAGAAATCGTCCACCCGGCGCCAGCGCAGCCGACTCTCGCGCGCTGCGTCCTCACCCCACCGCGCTCGGTTCGCAACGCTGTACCAGCTGTCGAAAGGCCGCGGAAAGGCCACCAAGCGGACGTCGGGAGCGAGACCCTCGTAGCGGCGATACCGACCGAAGAGGTTCAGCAGCGAGATGTGGTACTTTTCCTCGCCCTCGTAGCGGACGTAGAGCAAGTCACTGCCCGCCGCGGCCGGCGTCCGACACGGAGCGTGACGCCACCGCGCCTTCCACGCGCCGGCGCGGTTCTCTTGCGCCACGGCACCACGTCCGGACGGAGTCTTGATCGCGCGCACCATCGGAATGGCCGCGAACCTCGCCGCGTCCAGCAAGTTCCGCTGAATGTACTCCTCGACCGTAAGCGGAGGCTTGCGGCCCGCAGCGCGTCGGCGAGCGCGCCGGCGGCGGTGGTCCATCGAGGACCCGGGCCACAGCGACCATACGGAACCGACGCCGCTGCGCAGCCAGCCCGGGGTACTCGGGGCGGTGAATACCCGCCCCAGCGACGTTGTCGCTCCCCGTCCGGCCGGCGCAAGCGCTACGCTACTCGACGGCGCCGGCGCCGCGTACGGCGCCTCGGAAGCGGCCCTTGTGAGCGCCGTACCCGCAGCGGGCAGCGGCGACATGGGAGGCGGCGGCAGCTCCACGGGGAGCCCCGGGTCCGCCTCGACCATTCTTGGAGCCACGCCCGCGAGGGGCAGCGGCGAGGACTGTGTTGCTTGGGCGCCCAGCGGTGGCGAAGCGACCGGTACGGGCGAATCAATTGGCGCTTGCGCGGGCCCTGCCACTCCAGTGGACGGTTGCAGGCCGTCGCGAAGGCGTCGCCGCGGTTCGAAGGTGGGACCGACCGGCGTCGCTGCCGGAGCCCGAGGCGGGCTCAACGGCTGCTTGTACGCGCGCACAGTAGAAGTCTTGCGATGACCGTCCATAGGTTGGTTGAAGAGCCGCTGTAGGGGGATGGCGTCGTCGCTGTCGGAGGAGGTTTCTGAGTTCGCAGGGGAGTGTTGGGGAAGAATTCGGGGGTCAGTGTGGATCGCGTGGGGAGAAGCGGAAGACGCGCTCTCCGAATCGGATGAACCCGCGGCGTTATATACCGCCAGCTCGCTGACGAGCCAGGGGGCATGATCGTCCGCACGGAGGAGCTTCTGTTCCCGCATCGTGCGTGATAGAAGGAGACGTCCGGAACGGACCCGTGCGCTCGAGTAGAGGGTCGCTACGGGGACGTAGCGAAAACTAACGGGGAAGGTCTGTAGTATAATGACCGGCGCGAGCGCGCGGAGGTCATTGGACGGCCGTATACGGTATACACGTGGGCGGTTGTGCCCATGTGTAGCGAGCGCGCGCTCATGCCGAGCGGTCGTAATCTGGCGTACGTGCACAGTAGTGCACGTGTCGTCCAAGCGGTAGTCTACGCGTGTTACGTGTGCGCGTTAGCACACGTGTCGTCCGTGCGGTAGTCTGTAAGCAACACGCGTGTACAGTAGTGCACACGTGTAGTAGCAGCGTCCGTGCGGTAGTAGTAATTATGGCGCTAGCATTTTAATTGTGTACAGTACCCGGCACGCACTAAGCGGCAGGTACTGTACTATGGTACTGGGACAGGTGTCCGAGGCGTCCCTCTGCGGGGTTAAGACTTGGCACTCGTCCCCACCAGTAAACCGGGGCAAGCTCGCCCCCGTCCCTTTTGTGCCTACGTACGTCCGTTTTCGGTTGTCTGTCGCGCGCCCTGGCTTCTAACCCGTTACCGGTCGCTCTCGTTCACGCACCACGGGGCGACTGCGCGTAACCGGCCAGTGAGCCACTCCCTTTTCGCGAGCTCGTCCGATCGGTTCAATTAGCGCGTCGCGTCCGCGCCGCGTGCTCCCTCGCTAAAGCCTCCGCCTCTCAACCAACCCAGGGCGGAGAGGGGTTATCCCACAACAACGGTGGTCAGAATTTATGGGGGACGAGATGCGATTATCGAGGCTCCGTTTATGATTTTTTTGTAATGATTTACGAAGCTATCCTATCAGAGGCGTTCCGGATGATGTACCGGGTGTTGCTTATCGAACTGGACCAAAGGGCTGCATGGACACTGTGGCTATGCCTGAATGGCTTTCAGAACGTCGCATTATCACTCCTTTACCACACGAGCGGAAACGGATTTTGTACGTCGATAATTGCAGTGGTCATAATTATACGATAGACTGGGCTGCTGCTGCTGATACTATTAGGACTGAGATCAGATATTTCCCCAAGAACGCCATACATCTCGTTCAGCCATGTGATTCCTTTGTGATCCAAAAAATTAAGAGGGCCTGGACCACCGGTTGGGAGCAGCATAAAATGGAACGCATCAGTTGCGACGATTGGACTGATGGGTCGGGGAAGCTTAAAAATCCGGGCAAAAGGTTTTTCCTGCGTCTGGCTGTTGCTGCAGTACGTGACGTTAACGCACAGAGGGACGAGGAGGGCTTGACATATGCTAGGAAAGCGATGATCCGCACTGGGATGGCCTGTAACACAAACGGGCTGTGGGAGGAAAAGCAGCTGTTTCCCAATTTGCAAGCCATAATTGTGAAACATAGAAATCACTTCGATGGTGAACCTGTTTTTTGAAGGCGTCTGCTGACAGTAGTAAATCCATGATAAAGTGAAACACAATTTTACCGTTACTTTGGGGGCCCCTGACAGTGTGACTAATTATGTCGAACGGAATTAATGTAAGTGTCACTAAATACAGTTGTGAGTTATATAGTGAAACTACGGTTATTAGGGAAACATACACTAATATGTGTGATCTCTGTCCAAATGAACCTCACCCCTTTACTGTGCGTGTTACTATTTGCAGTAACTGGGTGTAGCAGTCGTGTAGAGTAAATATGAGAGACCGTGTTGGGGGATTGAATTAATATATACATACACCGCATACACCATGCAGAATTGTCTAGGCGTAACCCCACTACAGTACCGTTGGTACAGTACATATTATTTCAGGGTTTACGCCTGGAGAGAATTCAATAATCCGAAAAGAATGTAATACAGTATAACGCACATTGCAGTACAGTACCAGAATATATAAGTTATATTGTGGAGGGGACTCCCATTAGTGCCACATTTACTAATGCCGCCCTCCCATTAATGCCGGCCAGACCTACGAACACGAAAAGTGACACGTGTCATACGAGTCCGGGTGTTAAGCTGCCATCCGTCCATCGCGCGTGAACACATGTGAAAGCGGCTTCTAAACCCGATTCTATTCACCGAACAGCGTTCACAGACCTCAGCTTGTCCTCCTTATGCATCTGGTTCCGGAAATAAATAAATAAAGCAACGCGCAAGCGCCTGACAATAGCACAGAAGCTAGACATTGCAGATCTGCTCGACAAGGGACACTGTGCCGAAGCAATTGAGCGACAGTTCGGCATCGCAGGGCGCACCGTGCGAAACACCAGAGCTACTGCTCCCACATTACTCTGCGCAGCCAATAAGAAGCCAAAATCACCGCAAATAAAGACCCGTCAGGCCGTGGGAGTTTTGGCGACTGAATGCCAAAGTTTCAGACGCTCTACCGTATTTCTCACTGCAAAACACGACAGAGACCCAACGCGAAGAAGGCAAACGATAATTACCGAGTGCATGAAAATACATGTGACGACGTCACCTATTAATGCCGTCTCCCAATAGTGCCAGTTTTGGGGTCTCGCATGGGGCGGCACTAATGAGTAGGGGCCACTGTATAGGTTGCAGTGGGCGCATCCAGGAAACAGGATTCCGCTACATCGCTACTTTATGATAGAGCTTCAAGAATTTGAGGCAGTTTTTCCCTCACTTGGCCATTTCACCACTGGGACATTTCTTTGCTCTTCCTTGCGAAATCAATCTAACTTGGAAATGGCAATCCCGCCTGTCCAATGCCTTGGGCCCAAACTGTGCAACACCCGTTCCACTCTCCGTTGCAAACGGCAACTGCGTCTTAGCTAGCTATCGTATTTGTAGGCTGCGTTAGCTCTACTACGCCCAAACAAACCCAAAATCATCCTATCTCTTGGTCAATTTCACTTTCCGCGCTTCGGCCCTCCCCTCGTTCTATTCTTTCCTCCGCTGCGCGGCATCACCACCACTGCAATGGATCTAGAATCTGCCCTAGAGTCATCTCGGCCGACACATCCTCCAACCCTCACTCCGGTGTCACCAACATCGCCCGCCCTCACAAATACGTCGACCATCACAGCTCGTAAGAACCACCCCAGCTCCTCTCAGCACGGCTCTGCAACCGGCAGACAAAACTTGGAAGACCGGAAAAATAAGTGGGGTCAAAAAAGAAAGGGGACATCACTCGCTGGTTCGACAAACTGTAATAAACTCTACGAAGAAACAATGCTTAATTTTGTCGAAGACATTGAACCTCTTGGTGACCACAATTGGAGCGAAATCACCAACGGATTTTGCGCATGCGCGGAGGACAACTGTCGTCCAGCACGTTACTTGGAGCCTTTGCGCAACAAAGTTGACAAGCTTCCAAACAGCAAAAAGAAGACCGGTGATTCTCCATGCCCATCAGCCGTGAGGCGTGCAATTCTGGCGACGTGCTCGGCCTGCACTCTCCACAACTCCAACGAAGAAGGCATCTTGGGGGCTATTGAAGCAGCCAACAGCTGATTCCGTGGGTGGTTTTACAAAAGCACTTGGAATGTCTGAAAGGGGTCGCGAGGATGACACAGTTAGAGTGCGAAAGAATAACCGTAAAACTATAGCTATGGGGACTCTGAAAAAGGGCCAGAAATCAGAAGCACGGCATTTGCGACATGTTGGCCTGACAACGGAGCACATCGGATACATTTCGCAATTTTTGATGAGGGGGACAAAACCTGAAGATGATGATAGTTTGCTGAAAAAGAAGACTTATCAAGATCATCTTGATAAGTCTTCTTTTGTGGTGCAGAGTGAGGTGAGGGACAGCATGTGCCCTTCAAACAATCTGCTACAAAATTTAATGGAACTACTACTACGCCGAGATAGCTACTCCTGGGAGTAGCAGGTAAGTGTTACTGGTAAGAATCCGTTGGCATTTGACAATGTTTAGTAACTTTTCAGCAACTAATTAACGATTTCTGTTGCTGAACTCTTCTATAATTGGTCCGATTCTCGTTGAGACAAACAAAACGAGTTCGAAAGTTGTGTGAAGCCTACCTACGCCGTGCGACTTTGAAGGCTCGCATCCAGCAACAGCTGAGTTTTCCGATCTCGCCAAATGCAGGCGCGGCAACACCTGCTCGCACACCATCCAAATCCTGCCCCACAGGCATTGTTGTTACACAGACGTAACAATTAAATGGGAGGTCTGCAAACGGCAGTCCTCTTCCGTCTGACCTGCTTACGGCACGTCAGTGATCTCCGCTTGCGAACTGCAAGTGGATTTTGCCGATCGCGGACGCGCGATGCGGCGGAAAGTGGGAAACGCCCACTTGGTTGAGCAGTACCTGCTCGAAGGCAAACGCAACGGCGTTTGGTGAATGAACAATGTTTAGTCGTAAGATGAGTATTCGATCGATTGTTACTTTCTACATTCTGTCCGTTGCTGAATGGTAATTTATACTACTGCCCGCATACGCGCGCGAGGCCACTGCGGTTTACCTCCCGCAGCGGAGACTCGGCCAAATTATCTGAGTCTCTGTTGCGACTCCCGGTTGACATATGACTCCTTAGATTATTCCAAAAACTCTACTGCTGATTTCTTGGCGAAGCGGAACTTTGCTTCGTTCTGAGAAAGTCTCCTTGCAACAACAGGCATATCTCCCCAATCACAGGAGAGGCCTAGATTTCTGTGTCTGTTCTAGCAAGTCGTGTAGTGCGAAGTAATAGAATGTCTACGTGGTACAGAACCTAACTTTAGTTGAAGTTTGATACATTGGGAAATTACTGTACCGTGCGCATACTATGGTTTGAAAGCAGCAAGGCCGCAAAATCTGCTGATGCACGTGTGTGGCTAATAAGTTCAACTACCCTTGCTAGTGCATGACGCATTTTGCTTCATGATGTCACGTAATCGTGCTCCAACTTCAGCAAAGCGTGTCAAGTAGATCGCTATATCCGAAATTGATGGAGCTGTGTCATCATTGGTCCAGTATTCCTTTTTAGCATGAACACTACCGGAGACAGGGGTTCTCAAAGAAAATTTACAATTCGAGCCTTTTGCCATTAGAACCTTTCACATGTTCCCAGCAAGCAAGTTGCCCATCGCATCACTCTTGACAAGAAATTGCTCTTGTTCCCGCCCGTAGAATACATTCATTTTATGAGTTGCTTCAATACTTTGCTCTCCTGTTTGACAGCACAGTGAGGCCATCCAAGCACACGCCACATGAACATATTCTTGTTTGTAGCGTATATATACATGTTCATTCCCTATACAAGAGACGCCAAAGAAGTGATTCTATGCATTTAACTTCTTTGTTTTGGCTATTCTTATACCCGATACATTAGGTCTTTCTCGCAAAGACTGGGAAACTACGCAATGACGGGTGAGGTGTATATTGTTTGATTGGCATCAGATGGGACTAACGCTTACAATGCGCGACTGAGAATTTGGCAATTAATTAGCACAATTTGTAGCCATTTATTTTTCGGGTTGGAAGTGATTCATTACAGAACTATTCAATGGCACTGTAGTCATTGCCTCATATATCAGCATCGGGGTCGCTATCTGGCATTCCAGCTCTGTGCAACTGCAGGGACATGCGCCTCGCGCGCTTCCGACGATAGCGCTCCTGGGACTGCCGTCGGTGTGCCGGAGTCAAGAGAGTAGAGGCCGGAACAGATCAGGGGGGCAGGAGGGGGACAGTGGAGCGGGTCGGCGTTGCAGGGGGGATGGGGAAGCAAATCGTGGGAGCGAGAGGGGGTGGAGGAGCAGATCGGGGGAGCGAGTGTGGGGTGGAGGAGCAGGTCGGAGGGGCAGATGACAGATGGAGGAGCATGTGGGAGGGGCGGGTTTGGGGATTGTGGAGTAGATTGGGGGGCCGGGGGGGTGTGGCAGCTCCGATACGGGCGAAGGGGTTGTGTTATTGTCGAAAGACTTGGGCATTTGACAAAAGCCTCGGTCAGGGAATGGGGTGGCCTGAGGCTGCTCAATCACAATAAGCTCATGAAGCTACCACGTAATTGTGGTCGTGCTGCCCCTTGCTGTAGAATAGCTGCATACTGAATTATGGCACTGTAAATATGTACTGTTGGAAACGTATCCAATTGTGGATGTATTTTATTGATGATGATTGATTCTTACGGCTTATACCCCATAACTGCGTGGAAGGCCTATTATACGGGTAGGCAAAAAGGTGTGGGGTTTTTTGAAGTATGGGCAATGCTATTTGGGCCATACAATTCGGGCCAGAACGCTGAATCAGAATGCAAAATCAAGCCTGTGCACAACAACGTATTGTAGTGTGCATCGAAAATCTGGATATCTCAGTGGGGGAGGCAACACAAAAAGGCTACGCTTACGGATTACAGTCGACCCTACGCATTAGTGCCGCCCTGTGTAGGGACTAATAATACGGCACTAATTCGGAGCGGCACTATCTGAAAGCAGAATCACTACCCGGCCAGAACTCTGGGAGGGTCTTAACTTGCCCGAGTTTGCCCGGGTTTGCTTGCCCCGAGCCATGATTTGCACTACTATTGGCTACTGGGCGTTAATATATGATTTGAAACTAAGTACGACCCTACACTGCAAGCTCAAGTTATGTCAGTGTGTAATGACAAATGTCAATCATATATTGGCTACTTTTGCAAGTTTGTAACTTTCGAATTTGGACGCTGTGCTCCGGTGGACGCAGTGTTTGCCCCTTGCCGAAAACATCCTCAACTCCCCCTTTGCAAAAATCTATGCACCTGCCATCTCGCAAAGGCAACCCAACTCTACGAAGCATCTCTCTGCCTACTACTTTCCTGAAAATGGCTTCCACACCTCAATGCCACGTGCGCCGTTCTCCGCGTCTCTGGCGCATCTCTCCGACACCCAGCATTCGGAAGACGGGGACCACCGACGCAAAGTCTCTCACTATTGCTTCCTCGTCTGCAGTTGGTGTTTCTGACCAAATATTATCCCCGCCTGTTACAATCAAACTGTTTCAGGCGGGTGAGAACGCTCCCACTCCAGTCTCTGGGGCATTCGTTAAAAATCAAGCCGAAAGCCTACATGGATTTCAAAGTCAAGAACATGACGTTAGCGGGCCCATTAGTGAGGACAAAGATGGTAGTGGAACGCAGAAAGGGGTAGAAAGTCTCACAAAGGTCTTTACTTTTTTGTCAGGTCTTCGAAAAGATGATTTGAGGAAAATGCGGAGATTGTGGGGTCTCAGATCGGCCGGGAACAAGAAAGACCTCGTCTATCGAGTTTTTTTGTTCCTGAAGGACTGTAATGACCGCCGTCTAGATGTGTGTGGGAAGATGGCAACGAACTTGCACTGTCCCAGCTTCGAAAAGTTCCAAGACGCCCACAAACGGGCATGCCTTGACTGGAAGGCACCTCCTAGTGTCGAGCACATGAAAAATGCCCTGAAGGGCACTGGGGACAAGTTTGGCACTACGGACAGGCCATTGGGACGATCGGAAAGGAATTGCGTTCCGGGTCGCCGTGAGGAGGATGAGGAGACGCCGTCGGACCCTAACTTTACCCTATCTGAGTTTTTGCGACTTTTAGTCCTGATGCGCGACGATGAAAGGGTCCGGTCGTCACTCTATCGGCTGAGGCAGGAGTTGAGGAGGTCTGAACTTGACTCAGGTGTCTCGAGGGATTCGTTTTGGGGAATAATAGAGGGAAGGTTCAACGAATCATCCGTTTGCGTTCGATTTTCATTTGAGGGACATGTGGAAGACGCGGATCCCGCTGCAGCGCCTCTATGCCACAGGAGCGCTGATTGTTTAAAGAATCATTTTAGGGATGCGAAGTCTGTGTTTACTGCAGCTTTGGACAAGTGGATGCGGTCAGGTCAGAACGATCCTGAAAGGTTCGTGGACTTTCTGTCGAGGAATGGAGAGGTTCTGTATGCAAGCTCAAAACGCGCATTAATTATGTTTGTGGTGGCCCGGCTCGGGACACCTTTTGAAGATACATTTTTTGTAGAGATGTCCAGCAAGGCCATGTTAGACGGAGGTTATGAGGCGGGGATGAATGCATCGAGAAGGGAAAGGCAAGAGGAAGAAAGAGAGGCTTAGAATGCCCAAGCTGGAACAGATTTGAGTCGAAAAAAGAGAAGGAGCAGTGCAGAGATCGCGGAGATTGTCGAGAGGCAAATCGACAAGATAGGACAGGTCGTTTCCAGCATTTCGGCCCCGAGTGTCCAGAACGTTGTGTCAACAAGTACGAATCCGCCGGTGAATGGCGTTATTTCGGCCTGGCAGGAAAACAACTCATTGTTTAATATTGTTGAGTCTGCACTACAGGCGTACGAGCGCGCTAAAAAGATCCCCGACAACGAGGCGTTCTTTGAAATCGCGCTCGCACGGTTTAAAAAAGCATTGAATGCCTACAAAAGCATGTTAGGTGACGATTCGGGACTGTCTGGACAGGTGTAGATAATGTTACAATTGTTTTCACGAAGCTTTATTGTGATTCGACATTGTTTAGCAATGAGTAAATGGACTCAATCAGCCTTCGCGATAGCAATTTAGAACAGCTCCATCGCGCGTACCGAGTTATGCTCCACTCTTGCGCCGTCGGCGGCAACCACACTATAGAGCGTGCAGTCCACACAAGGCCGAAGGTGAACCAGAATTTCAGCGCCGCCGGTTCGCTCGCCTGATAGTTGACAGGGTCGTCGGCATCCCTTTTGCTACTCCGCCGTCTCCGCGGTGGCGTAAGCGGTTGGTTTGTAGCATCAGAGCGTCCGCTCTTCTTCTCCTCGCTCGCCGGGCTGAGGCGCACATTGGAAGGACTACGCGGCGGCCTCAAGTTGGCCCCAGACGCCTCGTTCTCGACCTCAATCGTGGTCTGTCGTTGCAGGCGCGTGCGCGAGCGGGTCTGATACGGCTCGCTGTACGGAGTAGAAGGCCTCCTCCTCCGGACGTTCCCGCTACCCGGCGTCGTTTCGAGGGTCTCCACGGCCACTTCCGGCTCGTCGAGGAGCTCCTCCTCCTCTTCCTCCTCCTCATCGTCTCGCAGCGGCCTCTTGTTCTCGATGTCGATGGCGTACAGCAGCTTAACGGTGGTCCACGCCGGCCTAGCGATGGCGAGGAGCAGACCCGTGGCGCCGGTGGCCTGGGCCATGACGAGCGCGACGGCGGCGCGGTGGAAGAAGAGGACGGCGGCGGCGAACAGCAGGTGCCGCAGCGCGGCCGCGGCGAGGCGCGACTGGCGGCGCACGGCGGCGATGGCGG
>NW_005179373.1:18057-34093 GCF_000350225.1 Chondrus crispus | reverse complement strand
GCGGCGGCGGCCAGGGCGCCGAAGTGGCGCTCGAGCGCCAGCAGCGCCAGCAGCGCGAAGGCGACGGCGGCCTCGGCGGCCAGCGCGCGCGCAGGCTGCGCCACGAAAAAGGGCCACAGGAACGAGAGCAGCGACGAGAGCAGGGGCGAGAGCAGCGAGTAGAGGGAGAGGAGGAGGGAGAGGAGCGGGCGGAGCAGGTGCAGAAAGAGGCGTGCGTAGAGGTGGCAGAGGGACAGGGTAGAGAGAAGCGCCTCGCGGAAGAGAAGCAGCACGTCGGCTAAGTAGCGCCGCGACTGCCGGTACACCAGCCGCCCGGCTTCCAGGTACTTCATGGTTGGGCAGCGCGAGCGGGGTGCCGGAGGGGGTGGGGACAAGGCGGGGGTCGGTGAGGTTGGTAGGCAGGGTATGTGTTTGCGGGACGCTGGGCGAGGGGGAGGATGCTGACAACTCGTTGGGACTCGGAAGGCAAAAGACTTGGTCTTGTGCATTTTTGATCCAAATTCCGGCTCAAACTAGAAAAGTGCGTTCTTTGCTCCCTCTGGTGCGTCTCTCGACAGTTGGCATTGTGCGCGTGCGCCAGTGCGCACAAAAATTTACGGCAGACGTCAAGCAGCAATTCATCAGTGGGCGGTGCAGGCCTCTGCAAAAGCTAACCTGAAGCAAACAGCGAGCAGGATGCAGGTGAGGGGATACTGGAAAATTTCGGCAGCGGTTCGGCAAGTCTTGAAAGCGCCACTAAGCGCATATCGGTTGTCTAGATGCAACATCTCAATTTGCAAGACATGATCACGGGGCGCTTGTTTTCTTCAAACGCGCTCCTCTTCGGTTGTAAATCTGGGCAACACTGGTACCGCCTGGGAACTGTTGTATTTACAAGTACCTCTCTGCTCACACCGTATCGCTACAAGTTTCAATCGGTAGACTCTCCGCCTTCAGTCGTTTCGCGGGAACCTCGTCAGAGTAAGGCTTACCCGTTGTAACTGAAGCACCCGCTGCCTCCTCGCTTGTATTGACCACGACAAAAGTATTCTCTTCCTTCTTTGCCTCCACCACAACCATCTCGTTCTCAGCTTTGCTTGCGGCCCGCACTCTCTTCTTAGACGCGAGTCCATTAGTAACACTCTTTGCGCTCGGTTTTCGCAGGACGTAGTCTTCTCCCTTTGGGAAAGAAGTTTCCATCTTCTCACACTTGATCTTTTCCTTCCTCTTCTCCACCTTTCCCACTCTTGCCTTCCGCTTTTTCACCTTACGCTTTCTCCCCTTTCCCCCGCCGGTTTCCCGTCTCGCGCCTCTGCCAAGCCCTTGAACTGGGCAAGCTCCCTGACAAAGAGCATTGTCTGCACCAGCCCCGCGTCCTCCTCGCCAAACCGCGCTCTAAAAAAATCGCCGACCTGGTCGTAAACCCTCTCCGTGATCGACTTCTGCTTCAGCTCCGGCATATACATGGACGTTGCGATCTGCCAAATGTGCGTGTCGCACGGGATCTCTCCGAGCTGGTCGAGCGAGAACAGCGCCGCGCAGCTGGCCACATTCCTGTCGACGCCGGGGTACTTGACCAGCCTCTGCGCCACCTCCTTGCGCGGCAGCGCGCGGTATGAGCAAAACAGCTCCTCCGCGGAGAGGCCCGCCTGTAGCATAAACACCCCCAGACGACTGGAGGTGTACCCGCAGTTCGACCTGTAGACCCCGGATCGGAGACGAGGTGAAGCGGGCCAACCAGCTACGGAACCGGGCTCGGGCCCGGGTAGCGGTGGTAGAGCGGGAGCGAGCAGGGACGCGCGCACGCACGAGCGGATCGACGCCTCGACGCCCCGGAGCAGCACTGGGTGACGAACCAGTGCTGACGGGCGGAGGCGGTTCCGTGCTCGCTCGCGTGCTGCGCGTCCACTCCGGCTCGGCTCCGACTAAACGCGCGCGAAGAGCGAAGGCGACGTTGAGAATAAGCTGGGTGGACTGACCTTGGCGGTCGGTTGAGGACAAGCCCGTGCTTGTCCCCTTCCGCCGCCGTCGGTCCGCTCCATATTTAATATACAAAACAATCTATCATAACACTACAGTACCGAGGTACTGTAGTGGGCTACTGTAGTGCAGGTCGGCCTGCACTGTAATACTGTCAGCTATGTCGAGGCTGACAGTACACGTATTACTCGTGGTGCGTACGCGCTTCGTTCGCGCGCTGTACACGTGTGCACGTGTATGCGCGTGTCCCTTGTCCCCGTGGTGTACACGTGGACACGCGCGGTTGTACTGTAGAGCTCGACGCTCTACAGTAGCTGATCTAGTTCTTGATCTAATCTAATTTAAAGCCCCAGGGGGGGTTATGCTACACGGCCCCCCCCTCAATACTGAACGTCCGCGTTCAGCAGTCTCGGGCTTGTAGAGGCGACCATGTCGGATCCCCTCCCTGTAGTCCTGGACTTGACCTGGGTTCCACCTCACCCGTCCTCGCGTTGCTCGGAGTTATCTATCGTCCACCCCGTTCCCCCTATTGGCCATCTTGTCCTCTGCCGTCCGCTCCTTCTCCGTCCGCGCATCGGTGCGCCTCTCTTGTTATTTCCTTTTCTGGACTCGGGTCGCTGCGCCCCCGCTGTCCTGTCCCTCTTCGTCGAAGGCCTCGGTGTCGGGGTCATCATGACGTCGCCCTCCGATGGTCGGTTCGTCGCGTCCGTCGCTACTCCGTCGAGCTCCGTAACTCCCTGCCCTTCGCAGCCGTGTCCTTCGTCGCAATCTCCCGGAGGCGCCGCTTCCCTTCCGCCGTCGACGGCGGAAGTCGCACCGGGGCAATCGGGCGTCCTTGGATTACTGTACAGCCATTTCAGCGAGCTCGTGTCTCTCGGGAGTCGACGTCCTCTGTCGAACTGATCCCCTCCGCCACCGCCTCTCGTCTGCCTGTCGATGCAGGCCCCGTCGGGGGCGCTACAGCCGCGCTTCCCGGCGCGACGGATTCGCGCGGGAGATCGGGCAGCGGCCCTTGCGTTGGCGAACATCCTGAGACGCCTCAGGATCCGGCGGGTCAAGCCCCCGCGGTGGTCGAGGCTCCATCCGAGTGGTACGGGGCGGCGCTCGAGCGTTCCGCCCCGTTGCCCCTAGACCGTCTAAGGTTCGCGTGGTGCCGCTTTGCCCGTGCCGGCATTACTGTTGGGGAGCTGCTGGCGCGGGAGCAACTTCGTCCCGATTTGCTACGCGTCCGGAAGGTCTACGAAGCCGGACGCGTAGAGGAGGCCTCGCTCGTTCTGGGGCGCCTGCTGGCAGAAGGTGGCGGTGCGGCGTATCAAATCCCTTCTGCCATCCCCTGCGATCGCACGTTTGCGTACAGCCTCGGTGAAGTAGAATACGTGGATCGCATGGCCACGTATCTCCTCCACCGCGAGGGGTCGCCCCCTCGCGAATTCGTCTTGTCCCACGTGGGTAGTCTCTATGTGAGCCCCCGTCCTTTCGCGTACTCGAGGGCGCGCGTCGCCTTGCAGAAATCAGCGTGCTCGCTGATGAGACTACACGGAGTCGCCATTGCTCCTCACGATTGGTCGGCGTATCGCCATTCCGAGGAGGAGGACGGGCGCGTTTTCCGTCACGCTTCCTTCGAAGGAGGCCTGTCCCCCCACGACTTCCCCCAGCTCCCTGCAGTGATACGGGAGACCTTCCCTTCGTTGGGAGTTCATCCGCTGCTCCCTTATGTGCTCA
Organism: Chondrus crispus; assembly: GCF_000350225.1. Taxonomy (NCBI): domain Eukaryota; phylum Rhodophyta; class Florideophyceae; order Gigartinales; family Gigartinaceae; genus Chondrus; species Chondrus crispus. The sequence goes on along the minus strand of NW_005179373.1, from coordinate 30,412 downwards.
AGCACTTCGGTGTGGCCTGCTCAAATGCTCAGCATCCGGCTTATGCAGACTTAATGCACAACGTAGAGAGGGAATGAGCCTGGGCCCTCGGGAATGCGTTCATGAACGAAGTGTCCATTCACGGACGCGTGTTTGTCCAGCCCCTCGAGGTGCTGGCCTACTTGGGGAGGGTTGCGTGGGACCTCCCCAACGTCCCCCTTCATCCGCTCGAGCGGAGTAACCAGCATGCGCCTTGGTCGTACGGGTTCGCCCTCGGGCTCATGCATCGGGCTTGCGAGGTGAGCGAAAGCCAGCGTCGGCGCTGGCCCGATTTCACTACCGGCGAGCGGTCCTCCTTCCTCGTGTATGACCATCGTGCTGACGCCTTCGTGGCGCGCCAGGTGGCGCCGGCGTCCTCTTCGGAACACGTCAGGAGCGGGGGCGGAGTCGGCTCCGCCTCGCGTGAAGCGCGAAAGAAGCGATATCGCGATTTGGACATTGAGCCCGCTCCCCATCCTTCTGCACGTGCGGACCCGCTGTTCGAGACTTTTCTCGCCGAAAGCGACTTCGGTCCGGTGGCGAGTCCTCCGGTTCCCCCTGTTCCTCCCCTCAGTGCGGTGCTGCCGCGTGAGGCGCCCCAAGTGGCGTCCGTACGCCACGCGACGTTGGAGGGAAAGGACGTCAGGGCCGTGCCGTCGTTAGTCCATGCCTTGGGTCGCGCTGCCGATCGCACTTGGCAGGTGGGCGGTCTCCTTGGCACACTCGCGAGCTGGTACTTGGCGCGAAGCGACGAAGCACGTCGCCTCGAGGCGGACCGCGCGTCGTCCGTGTCCGAGCTGCGCCGTGTACGCAACGAGTTAGCCGCGTCACGCGAGTCCTCTGATCGTCAAGCGAGCCTTCTGGAGCGGACTACCGCCGAACGTGACCGGTACCGCCGCGAGCGGGACGACCTCCGAAGCCTTCGCGTGGCGTCTTCGTCGACGCCACACCCGATCAGGCGGGATCCCTACGAGCAGACGGGGTACGAGGCCGCTACGGTGGGCAACGTCCCGGATCCTCAGAGCAGTGTGCATCGCTGGACCCGCCACAGTGAGGTGGCGTTGCCCCCACCGGCGGAGCACGCGGCAGAGCCGCCTCGTCACCCCAGTTACTGTCCCCCGAGCCTTTACGGGTCGGGGGTTGCTTCGCCGCCCAACCGCATAAATCAGGGAACGGGTCGTCCCGTTATACCCATCGGGGGTATGTTCTTCCAACCGTCCCCTTCTCTGCGTAAAGTCAATCCCGTCTCTTTTGTGCACGCGATGTCCGTCGTACAGTTCCTCTCCTTTCCTCGAAGCTGAGCCTCGATAGTGCTCCTCGAGCTTCTCCTATGTATATTTTTCTCCTTCTGCGACATGGCCTGCCGCGGGGGTCTCGACGCTCTTGCGGCGCGTGAGGTTGGTCGAGCCCTCCGAGTCGGCTTTCGATAGTGCTCCGCGCGATTCTTCTCCCTCTTACGAAAGGGTCTCTGGTGGGCGCGATCATGTTCGTGCGTGTACCGCGTCTTGTCTTCCCTTCTCGAGGTCGCCGTCGTACTCGGACGAGGGCAAGCCCCGAGGGACCTGTAGTTCTCATCGCGGCCCTCGCCTCCGGTGGCGAGGGCACCGCTCGTGATACTGTCTTCCGGGTCGCGCCCCTCGCCGTCGGAGCGAGGGCGCGGCGGGCGGTGTATGTCTTCTCATTGCGCCCCTCGCCTCCGTGGGCGAGGGCACAGCGCGGTATTGTCCTTGTCGTCGCGCCCCTCGCCTCCAATGGCGAGGGCAGATGGGTAAGAGAGCGGTTGGTGGACGACCCGAATCGTCCGCCAGGGGATGGAGAGGGCGCCGTCTTCTCTCCCCTGGCGCCGGGGCTCGGGTCCGCGGGGTTATGGCGAGGGGGCAGGCGCCTCGTGGTGAATGCGGTCGTCCGCCTGGCGCGTCCCCTTCCCCGCGCGACGTCGCGCTCCGTACTTTAGTCTCTACCGCCCGTGCTCTTGACGATGAGCGGAGAGGGGTAAGAGACCTTGGCATGTGGAGGAAGGGGGAGGAGTCGTCCCCTCTCTCATCGCCAGAGCGGCTCGTCCGCATAGTCGTGTGGGTGGCCCTGGCGGAGCTCGATACTCCCCAATTCCACACGCGGAGTTGGCGTTCGTCGCATCGGTGTGGGGTTCTCGAGTCCCCTTGCGAACCAACGGTGGGGAGGCGGCGAGGACTGGCGTGTTCGTTACTCGCGTGCCGTACCCATCGCTGGATGACTTCCTTGCGCAGCGTCTCGAGTCGCTGGTCTTGGTGCCTGCTCCGCTTTCGGGACGCCCCGTGCGTCGGACTTCTGCGCATTTCGCCGGTTTGACAATTCTGGAGGGGGCGGCATCGGGACCGCGCCCCTCCATGGTCGGGCTCCGGTAGCGTGTCCCGGTCGGTGGGTACACGCTGTACTCTTCCCACGCGTCGCCGTCCGAACGTCCCTTGCGCGTTGTACGTATCACGTGCGCTTGGACGTCATGTAAGGGCACTGTCTCCCAGTGTAATTTCCCGTTCCACTAATTTTTCTCCCTTATTTAGGGTATGGCCGTGGCTGTTTGTTGGGGCTCTGATCTCGAGTGTATCAGCCGACGGCGGCTCGTACTGTCTCTTCCCTCCCCTTGCTCGGTCTGCAGCGTACTTGTCGTTGCTATCTAGTGCCGAGGTGCGTCCTTCGTCGTCGCGGGGGTCTCGGGATCGCGGACCCCTTCCGTATAGCGCAGCTGGTACGAACCGGTGCGCGCAGGACAGCTGTCCCCATGTAGGCGAAACTTGTGGCGACCGCGGGGCGACTGTATCGTTCCGGGAGATCGTCTCCCTGCTCGAGGGCTCATTGTCCACAGTCCGTGACGAGGTGCCATCATGGCGCAGCTCGTGCTGCTCGCTTCCTTTGGTTTGCGTACGGGAGCTCTCGGTTGCCAATACGTCTTGGCTTCTCGCGACTGATTCCGTTGCTGTTCTTTGGAGACACCTGTCCCTTCGCGCGGCCCCTTTCGTCCTAAGCCCACGGGGTGAGTTTAATTCGAGACGGAAGTTAATCCGTAACGAAGCGGTTGAGGGTCCCCTCCTCAAGAGTGAACGTCCGCGTTCACTTCTGAGGTAAGGTTTCTCCCTGTACGCGCTCGGAGTCTTCGTGCGTAACGAGACACCAACTCCTCGGGGATGTGGGTACGCGCTGTCCATGTGGGAGCGTCATAGTCTGCCCACTTAACGAGGAACTCCGTAGTTCCATCCTCCATGACGCGATGCTTGAGTAGCCGTTCGACAGCATACTGTGTGCCTTCATTGATCTTGTCGGCAAGGTCCTCGGGGGTAGTCGTGCTCGCCCTTGGCACGTTCGCCGGCGGGGGTGCGTAGACGCAGCGGTCTGCGGAGACGCGCTCCGTAACTCCATCACGATCGATCGTGATAGTGCGCTGGTCGTTCGCAAGAACTCGGTACGGTCCGACAGCCGGGGAGGCGAGCTTGTTTGATGTCTTCCCCCATCGGTGGGGTTCAGATATACGTATTATCCGGGACGGAGCCGGGAATTAATACGTCTTATGCGCTTATCGAAGTCGCGCTTGTAGCGAGCCTGCGTCCGACGCAGGCTCCCGTAGGCCTTCTCGATAGTCGAGTCCAAGGTCTTGAGAAACTCGGCACGTTGGTTCCCCTTATCGGAAGGGGGCGCGTCGCCGTCCGCCCGTCGGAGAGAGAACTCCAGCGGTGGCCTGCTGAGCACGAGCTCAAACGGCGTGGTGCGTGTGGTGCAATGTACGTGGGAGTTGTACGCGTACGTAAGCGGCCCCACGTACACGTCCCGGTGGTCCTGGTGTTCACCCACGTAGTTCCTCAGCATCGAGGCGATTGTTCGGTTATATCGCTCGACTTGCCCGTTCGTCTGGGGATGGTACGCCGAAGTGTACAAATTCGTTATCCCCAGAACACGGCACGTACTGTGGAAGAACTTGGCATTAAACTGAGGGCCGTTGTCCGAAAGCAACGTGCGAGGGACGCCACACTTGAACACCCACAAGTCGCAGAACGCAACTGCGACCGTGTACGCTGTTATCGTGCGGAGCGCAACGACTTGCGTCAGCTTACTGAAGCGGTCCGTAATCACGAGCAGGAATCGTTTCCGTGTCTTCGTCTTGGGGAGCGGCCCCAAGATGTCGATGGCGAGGCTCTCGAGAGGTCTCGTAGCTGGGAATAATCTCAATCGATTGAGATGTTTCCTCAGCTTAACCCGGTTCATCGCGCAGGTCCGACACCCTCGCACCGTGGCTGCCACGTCTGCAGCCAGGTGGGGCCAGTAGTACTCGCGTCGAAGTGCGTAGTACATACGGTTCTGGCCCGGGTGCCCCGCGATGGCCGGGTTGTGGCATAAGCGAAGGAGCCTGGCGCGAAGCGTCCGAGGCACCACCACCTGTACGGTGTCCGGATCGAATGGGTGTCTCCGTTTGAGCACCCCGTGGTGGTCCTCGAAGAACGCAGAGTCTCGAGACTCGGACTGTCGTGCCAAAACGGTTTGGCAGAAGTCATCCACGCGTTGCTCCTCGGCTATCTCCTCTATCGTAAGAGGGGCCGGAAGGTCGTCCTGCGGTGGGGCGACCGGGGAGCCGAGCGCGCCGGCCTCGGGGTCTTCGGCGCGCTGGATGTCGGCGGCGTCGAACTCGTCGTTCTCCTTCCTAAACGAATTGGGTCCTTGGAGAGCGGGGGCTTCGTCGTCTCCTCGCGGTTCGTCGCGCGTCCGTACGCGCGGCCTTGTTCGGGCTTCGGCTTGGTTCCGTGTCGTTACGAAGACATGGACGGCCTGATGATCACAGCTCGCGGTACAGGCGTGGTCCACAAGCTCATTCGATACGTCTCGAACGGTTGTGCTCCCGTCGAAGGTGGGAATGTCGTCATCCACCTCGACGGTGAGGCGAGGGTCATCGGCGACACGAGGCGACACGAGGCGTGACAGGGCATCGGGCACCTGATGCACGCGCCCGGGGCGGTACTGAATGGTGAAATCGTATTCAGCCAGACGTAGCCGCCACCGGGTGAGTCTTCCCGAGCTCTCCGTGAGCTACATGAGCCATCGGAGGGCGTCGTGATCCGTCCGGACGGTGAACTTGGTTCCTTCGATATACGGCCGCAGTGTGCGGACTGCCCACACCACGGCGAAGCACTCACGCTCCGTAGCGCTGTAGTTCCGTTTGCTATCGCTTAGTGAGTACGACCAGTACCCATCGGGGCGCCAATCGTTTGGCTCGTCGCGCTCCTGTAGGAGGGTGCACCCGAGTTGATATGCACTGGCGTCAGTGTCCAACAGGTACGGTCGGCCGTACCGTGGTAGCGCGAGGATCGGCGGGGAGATCATCGCCGCCTTCAGGCTTTCGAAAGCCTGAAGCTGAACCTCCGTTGGGTTATCGAAATCGTGATCCGAGTCCTTGCGCGTTATATCGGTTAACGGACGGGCAATCTTCGAGAAGCCCTTGACGAAGCGGCGATACACGTTACACGCCCCGAGGAACGAGCGCACCTGCGTCAGCGTCCTCGGGAACGTGAACGTCTTGAAGGCATCGATTGCCGTATCAGCCACGCTCAACTTACCTGGGGATATAACGTGCCCCAGGTAGTGCACCTTCGGACGGAAGACGCTGCACTTCTTGAGCTTGAGGGAGATGCAGGCACTCCGCAACAAGCTCAAGACGGTATCGAGATGCCTTGCGTGTTCCGCGTCCGTACGCGAGAACACGATAACGTCATCGAGATAGACGAGGCATATTTGCCAGCGGACTCCGGAGAGTATGATATCGAGGGCACGTTGGAAGGTGGCCGGTGCCCCTTTTAATCCAAACAGCATGCGCAAATGGCGGTACGTACCCATATGTGTCGTGAAAGTAGTCTTATCCCGGTCCTCCGGAGCGACCGGGATCTGCCAATAACCGGAATTGCAGTCCAACGTCGTAAAGACGGCTGCATCTCCTAACGAGTCGATGCAGTCGTCCATACGCGGCAGCGGATACGAATCCGCTGCAGTCTTCGCGTTGAGGCGCCGGTAGTCCACGCAGAACCGAAGAGAGCCGTCTTTCTTCGGTACGAGCACCACCGGGGACGCCCACTCGGTGCTCGCGGGCTCGATAACCCCTGCGTTCAACATCTTGTTGACCTCCTTCGCGACCATTTCGCGCATGGCCGGGCCCTTTCGATAGGGCATAGAACGAATTGGTTTCGTTCCCGGTTCGAGGGGAATGCGGTGCTCTATGGCTTGGATCGTTCCGAGCGCACCGCTCCACAGACTTGAGTGCTTACGGAGCATCTCGAGCACGTGGCCACGGAGCTTGTCATCGTCGATGTATGACAAGTCAATCTCTTTTTCCCAATCCATCGGTGGATTTTCGGGATCCTTCTGCTGGGCGGGTACGGTACCCTCCGCCGTCGGTTGGGATATAGGTGACCGTTCGTCCGGGTCAACCCCTTCATTCCCAGCGGTTGCCTTCTCGCCGGAGCTGGATCGGCCAGCTCCTGCCTCTCCGACTTGATCGGTCAAGTCGGCCAGGTGCAACGCGTGCGCGACCCCCTCAGCGACTCGACGTTCGGGCGTGAGGATGGCGAGGGGGTTGCGCTTCGCGTATCCCACGACGGTGTGCTTCGGAAGCCGCCTCTCCCATCGCAAGAAGTTCGCGACGATGACTTCGAATGTCTGATTCGGCAGGACTTCCGCGACGCCATTCGTCATCCTCACTCCATGCCAGTGTTGGAGTGAGGGCTTGGGCTCCAGGAACACGAGACCCCTCCCCGCGGTTGCACTGCGGCTGCAGGCTGCACGGACGATGTACGCCGGCGCGAAGCACGCGAGGTGGCACACTCCCCGACATTGCCGTCAGGGAGGGCTGCCTGGCGCTTCGCGCGCCGACACTTTCAGATTCCCGCACCTTACAGACGCCCGCCTACAACCCGGCTTGCCCCCAACTAAACGTCGGCCTCACGTCCTCCGCGTCGCCAACGCGCTGTGTGTGTGTGTGTCAAACACACACAACACAACTCCAAAAAAACTGCCTCTACGGTATTTACACACAGAATTCCCTAACGCGCTACCCCTGTTTCACCGAGTGCTTGTCCAGCATTTCCTTAAACTTCATCCACAGCTCCCCGCTCTGCGGGTACGCAACCAGGCCACCAAACGACAGGAGCCAGCCGAATCCAACAAACCTGAGCGGCAAGTTGCCGCCGTCCAGCACGGACATCATCTCATACGCCGCGGGGACGAGCGCCAGCGTGCACAGCCCGTGCACCTCCTCCCAGCGGAGGCCGTCGAACAGCGGCACGCGCACCTTTCCCCTCTGCAGCTCCTCGGCGCGCACCTCCACCACCTCCGCGGGGCTCGCGCCGCCCAGGTAGCGCAAGTCCGCGGCGGCCAGTGCGGCGCTGCCCATGGCCTCGACGCGCTCCGCGACGGCGTCCATGACCCACGACGGCGCGCGGCGGCTGCGCGGCTGCGGCGGGGCGTCGTCGTCGAAGAGGCGGTCAAGCACGTGCGGCAGCGCGAGTGGCTGCGTGCGTTCCGTGCGTTCCCCCTGCGCGCGCTCGGCGGGCGCGTGGACGCCCGCGGCGGCGAGCTGCGCGACGGCCGCGGGCGCGGCGCGGCGAACGCCGGGGTGTCGGTCGTCCGCGAGCCCGGCGAGGGCTGCGGCGGCGGCGTTGCTGCGCGCGGGGTAGCTAGCGAGCGCGGCGGCGAGCTCCGCGCGCATCTGCGGGGCGTCCGCGGCGGCGGGCGCGCGGAAGAGCTGCGCGGCGTCGGGGCCCTCCATCTCGTCGAGGGCGTAGAGCCAGACGACGGCGGGGAGGGCGTCGCCGGGCTCGAGGGCGGGGCGGTAGACGACGGCGGCGTCCCAGCGGGCCAGGAGGGCGACGCTCTCGCGGATGAGCGAGGCCCGCTCGCGGGCCAGGTGCGTGGCCAGACACGGGCTTGCTACTCCAGTGTCACTAATTTCATCTGCAGAAGGAGCGAGTCCACAGCAGCAAATATCACTGACTTCAAGTTGAAGACAAATAATGTAGGCCATAAGGGCCTTTATAGTCATTCCCACCTCCACCCCTCACTCTGTAGGAGTGATTCACTCCTACAAAGTGAGTCGACTTCGTTGTCTATCAAATTAAATGTCCCACCACTAATACTCGCTCCATTTCACGTCCCGGCTCGCAGCACAGTTCTGGGAATTCGAAGGGGCCCAACCGCCGGACGTGTGTAACGCCCCTCCCGCACAATCTCTATCAGCATATCCCTCTTCACTGACGTAGACCCTCCTTTTCGCCCCATCGTTTCCAAATAAACTTGTTTCCCACTTTCGTACCATTCCACACATTTCCTTATCATACGGCGCTCTTCCCTCAACTCCCCACGACTCCTGGGAACCCGAAAGCGAGCCTTGTCACTGTTCTCGAGACAGAAATTGTGCAATTTCATTGCAATTGCTACAATTTCAGCGGAGTCTTTGACTGAATATTCCAACATCTTCAGAATCCTAAACTTCTGAATTAGCATGCCGAAAGATTGCTCGACGTGCATTCTCAAGGAAGAATGATAAAAATTGAAGGCGTCCTCGACATCGCTATCCATCGACGCCGGAACTGGTGTTATCAAATATTCACTACAGTTATACGCCTCATCTCCTGCAATCCAATACTCCAACTCCAATCGACCATCCTCCAGATATCGTCCTAATGACGATACAGCGTGTGCAAGCGCGTCGTGCGTAGAACCACGGCAAAGGGCTGAAAAACAAATAAAACGGTAGTCAGAGTTCACAAGCGCTTGAGTGGGGAGCGCATAAAATCCTTTTCGGCAGTAGAAAGTCGCGGGATGCTCGTCTTTTGACGGCTTTTTGATTCGGACAGAAATACCGTTGAGAGCTCCCACACAGCCGGGAAGCGGGCCTGGAGGGTTTCTAGAGCGCTGGAAGTCGTCGGCAAGGTGCCGTACTCCGTCGATAGAATCAGGGAGGCCTGGAAGGTCCAGTGCATTGTTCAGAACCTGGCGTGTCTCCTTAAATACTTGATAGACAGTGCTTCTTCCAACCTCGAAAGCAGCCATACAGCCATAAACTGTCTCCCCCCCATGATACGTAAAAAAATTCCTAGTCTTGCCTCTGGACACACAATTTGCCTACCGGCTCTTGCTGCCATTTCCTTGTTCTTATCAAGGCGGTGACGTACTAAAAATAGGAGGCGGTTAAAAGTCTTTTGCTCCATACGGTATGTACGACTGAATTCTTTGTCGTTAAAAATCCTGCTGGCTCTGACAAAGGTCCATCCCCGTCGGAGATCTAAGGGCTTTGTGAATTTTCGGGGTCGAGGATAGTTTGAAATAGCTTGGTGCAATGAAGGGAGGGAGAATAGAGCTGCGGTTGCGGTTAGTGCGGTCGTAGCAGTGATGATTCTATTGCCGTGCGTTGCGTAGGAGGGATTAGATTGAGAAGAAAGGAGGGGAGGCGCACGGCGATACTGGGCAGCGGTTTTAGATCGGGTTTTTGACCACACAGCGCCGGCGATAGATACGCTATCCCGCGGAGTAAGGAGAGAAGTAGGGGTGAGATCAATTATTTATCCCGGTGATCCGGGATCACCCGCAATGGCCACGTTCTGGGTCGGAAGCGAGCCACGCTGTAGCGTCTCGCGTCCATGTCGACGCGTCCCTGGGGCGAAGTTGTTTGACGCTGCAGCATGTCACGTCCCTGTCGATGCGTCCTCGGAGCGAATTTGTAGAACCCACAGTGTCCTCCCCGTTGTGTTCTGGCAATTTATAACGCTGTATACCTCTGTAACTCAGCACCGTCTCTCTGGGACACCTGTCCACTACTAACGTAAGGGAAAGGACACCTGTCCACTACTAACGTAAGGGGAAGGCGTGTACTTACATTAAAAAATTAATAAATGACCGGCAAACTCGGGCAAGCAAAGCAAACTCGGGCAAGTTAAGACCCTCCCTCTGTTATTAGAGTCTGCTGTTGTTGCCTTTGACCCTGTCTCTCATGTCTAGTGTCTATCCGACCGGCCCTTGTCCTCATATGAGGACGGCGATGTCCTCATATGAGGACAGCTCTTTTTTTTGCAAAAATATATACATTAAATTGAACATTCAAAAAGCTACCTTAAGTACTATTTCTTTAACGTGCCTGTTTTCGGCAATAGCATCTTGCAGAACACCAGGATAGCAGCTTTGACTGCGCGAAAAGCTGAACAATATAATGCAGAATGAGTACCAAGTTGCCTTTTTGTACTGGCATATTTGGTTTCGAAGTTATTTTACATGCGGTTTTAGGGTGGTCTTAAAAAATGCTTCTTTTCCAGACAATCTAAAAACGACCACCGAGAACATGCAATTCTCACAAAGTTCTTTCTGGTCCCAAGTCAGAAGTCAAGTACGGTGGCGGAGGTATCATTTTCTTTCATGTTGGGGAAGCGGAAGTCAAGAATAAAATAGGTCGAATACTGTCCTCATATGAGGACAAATGTCCTCACATGAGGACAATGGTCCGATAGACACTAGCTTCTAGAAAAGCTCGTTTTGCGGACCTCAAGTGCGATAAGGCATTGCTCACATCGCACTCCACACCCAGACTCTCCAAAGACCCAAACAACCTTGCTAACACTACAGCACTCGGTACAGCCCGCCTCTCCGTAATTTCACACTCGCCTTCTGCCACACAATCATCCATCATAGCATCACTGGCAGACTGCTTCTGTAGCTCTCCACCATAATGTATTGAATCGCAAGCATCAGTAATAGAAGCTTCTGCCACAAGCTCATTAGTCTCGATCTCAATCCATTCCTCCACATCGCAGAGTGCAAAGTCTTTGTTCCGAGCGTTGTAGCGGTGTTGGTCACAATTTGTTGGAGTGAAGGAAGAGATCGTTTGATGTTTCGGATGGTTCGCTCTGAAATTTTGAACTTACGCATAACTGTGGTATTCGCATTCCCGACCTGCAGCAGATGCCCAACCTCGATTTTCTGTGCAATCGTAAGGCGCGTACGCTTCGCTTTGGCGATCTTTTCAGGAGTCATGCTAGGGTCTTTGAGTGAGGTGCCATCACGCCACCAATTGAGCTGAGGCACATGAGGAGTGGCCGATGACGACGTCGTGCATGACACGTGGCAGAACCTGTGTCTGCCGGTTTTGGCGGCACTAATTCGAGGGTGGCAATAATGAAAGCGGCACTATTGCGGGTCCCCCCCTCTGTACTGTATATCAGCAACTCGATGTACATATTTGCCTGCATCTACGGTACGCCTCCCCTGATTTTGAAGCACTGCATTACTGTACCCCTGCCCGGTCTCAGGCCTCGTTTTGCAACTGGTCGAAGTGATTCTGCCGTGCAGAGTACCGTACATAGACCCGTATTCCAGTAAAGCTTAATGAAAGTGGAATACATTAACGTTGTCCGCGAAGTCACGAAAACGCGTGTCTTGGCGGCGAGTTAGCTCGGATTTTCTGAACACAAATTTTCCCACAACGCGTTTTGGCAAAACTCAAAGCATACCGAAAACTCGGGGCATGTGAGTTTTGCACGAGTTTCACATCCGCCTAATCACAGCAATGCCAGATTGACCGGTCGTGAAGGAGAAAGAAGTGGGTCTTCCGTTCTTTTCACCAGCACAAACGAGTCTCAGACTGCACGGGTCGTATCGATATGCGTCATGGACGCCCTTATCGCTTCAACTGCGCAGAGTCCATAAATGGATCAAAGCGCGACAGGATCTGCCACAGATGCCGCCGAAGCAACCGCGAAAGAGAGACCAAGTAGAAGCTTCTAAAAAGCGGTCCTCTCTAAACGGTCCCCCTCAGCCTGTCAAGAAGACGAAACACATTGCCCTTCCGACTGAGAACCTTTCTATCCTTGTGGAGGGCTACAATATTGGCTTCAGCGAGATTTCGCGCAGGTGCACGTGATCCGTCGGGCGGCACAACGATGTACCAGACTTCCGTTTGTTGCGGGCAGGTACCTTACTGGAAGTCAGTCCGCAAAACTCGTGGTGGGATTTTTCAAACTCGGGTTTACTTATACGTGCAGCGAGTTTGTGGGCAAATGGAAAAGCAACGCGTTATTTTACGGACAACGTTATTATGTGAATTATCCTCTCTATGTAAAACACATTCTCGTCCGAAGGTTAGATAACCCGAGCACCAGCAACTTGCTTATACCACGACACCACAGCATCATTCACCGATGTTTTGGTTCGGAAAGCACAGTGGACGTCAGCGCGGGCCAAGTGAGATGTATGTAGATCTCTTTTTTGATTAACTGAGCGTAACACCGGAAGAAGCAACGCTCAGTAATGAGAACTGGAATCGAGAAAGTTTCCTTTGTGC
>NW_005179373.1:0-18035 GCF_000350225.1 Chondrus crispus | reverse complement strand
ATGTCTACGTGTATGCCCGAGCTGTTAGAATTTTGATTGTAGTACGATTTCGTGCCCATAAATGATACTAACCCAGTCTAACACAGGAGGATATTTCTGCAAGTCATCTCGGCTCTTTTTTCGAGGTACTGTACCAGAAAGCGAATAACCACGGTACCTGTCTGCTTGATCCCGCCGCACTGTCCCGAAACGGGGTTAGTATCATTTATGGGCACGAAATCGTACTACAATCAAAATTCTAACAGCTCGGGCATACACGTAGACATAGTGGAGGAGCATAAGCATAGTGACCAAACAAGAAGTGAATCCTGTAACTACAAGAAATAATAACGGTATTGCAAGAGCCAGCTGTGCTACCGAGTGCACTACTGTAAGGTAGATGCCCTTGCCTGTTTTTTTTCTCTGCCTCTATAAGCAAGGCCCTCTCTCGGATAGCGAGAGAGGAAGAAGGAGAGACAGACAGAATAGTGTTCGACATCCTGCAGGTGGAGTGGCTCGATCACACGAGCCCCCATCATTGCGAGATATCAATCCGGTCGAAGGGTTGACGAACATAAAATTCTCTTTATTTTTCCTACCTCACCTGCGTATTTCTGTGAAATACCACACTTGGGTCTATATTCGCATTCATTACGGTAGTAGTGAGTGAATTGAAATTCTTAGTCTGCTTCAAGAAAGCTTGCCCGTTGTCATGAGAGCCATACGTAGACACGTAGCACACGGATGACAGCGCAATTAGATCATCTTTATTCACCGCCGTCTAACTGATCCCTCCCATTCCCTTATAAGGTAGAGACACGATAGGCATCAGTAAACGGACGGCATCGATCTTGCACCACAGGTTTTGGACCAGAACAACGCCCCACTGCAAGACGATCCCAGGCATCTCGAAGATCGCCTTGGACGAGATCTGGAAGACGACACCACGGCACCACCAGCCACGTCGCTCCACTACATATCAGTCCGCATACTCGCGTTGAGGCACCTGGTAGAAAGAGAAATGGACATGGGCCAGGAGAGGGGGGCTGGCAAGAGGCTCACGATGGCGCCATATGTACCACGGAGCAGCGAGGCTGCCAAGAGCTCCGGACACCCCCGCAGAGCCATCCTTAATTTCCCGGCCAAGCTAAGCCTAATCCGCAAGAAATGGAGGCCACAACTCCCACGATCGAGACAAAAAGGCAGGACAAGCTAACCCTCGCTCTACCCAGCGAAGGGACCAACTAAGGAAAAAAAGAAGCGTCCGTACCAACCACGGAACGCACGTTGGCGCACCGACCCGCCCAACTACACGCCTCTGCCACAACACGGCATGACGGCCCCAAAGCCCGGAAGAAGGCAATGGACCACCACCATTGACCATAAGCGTACACGGACGCGCCGCACCCACCCGCAGCGCCACTACACAACCGGATAAGTCGCTACAGTAGAAGACGAGTACGACTACACTGCAGTATACCAGACCCTCGATGAGGACGAACCTGAAGGGGATGATCCACATCCCGACCGGTACGAATAGGCAGATCCGGATCCCTGCCATTGCCAACCCCGCACTGCGCTCCAACTTTCTCCCCGTACACGACATTGCCGCGCGATGGGGAGAAGTCAGGTTCACGCCCACCCAAGCGCTCATCCTCGACTCGAGCACGAGCGCACCGCAGACGGTTGTCCAAGCACAGTTCACCAAAGGCATGTACTACCTGCAATTGCCAAAGTTGAAAAGACAAAGCATGGCAAAACGGACTGGCAATCCGGGCAGTGCCCCATCACGGTCAACAAGAAATCCCCGAAAACAAAAATAGAAAGACGGCGGCCAAACCTAAACCCCACCGCACACCAACAATCGGACACGTGGCGCCGAAAGTGAAAAAAGGCCTGCATGTCATGCAGAACCCCGCACCGCAGCCACACACCCCGGCACACCCCGCAAGCGAAAAGGACTCTCACCACTACCATGTGATCTACAATCACATACGCCCCGCCACGCTTCAAAAAATGGCAAAGCTCGGCCTTTTGCCCAACCGCCCACCCACGTTAAGACAAGGACCCGCACGCATCACCTGCTCGAGCTGCGCAGCCGCGAAACAACAACCGGCCCCGCACTACCCAAGCACACACAGGTACCCAGTAGGAGCAGCGTTCAGCAGTGACATATGCGGACCGTTCAACCCGCCCTCACGCCAAGGAAACAAGTACATACTCACGATAATTGACACGAAATCAAGATACCTCATTGTCGACTTCTTGGAATCACGAGCTGAGACACCGCACCGATTGGACAAAATAATTACAGCACTCAAACAAAGGAATGGATGCAAGCCTAAGCTGTTACACAGGGACAACGCTAAAGAATATATATCCGAATATGCGAACAGAATGTATCGCTCACAAAATGTAATGCACAGCACTACAGTGCCGCACACACCCCAACAGAAGGGCATAGCAGAAAGGATCAACGGAACCCTGATGAATTCTGCAAGAGCAGCGCTGCACCACAGTGGTCTACCCAAAACTCACTGGGAAGACGCCGTCAGAGACGCAGCGTTCAAGTATAATAACATACTACACCACTCCACCAACTCCCTGCCATACACAACGTGGACCAACACCACTCCCAGAGTCCCCCAATTTCTCCTATTCGGGCAACTAGGGACAATCCCCGAACTGGCTAACAGGAAACAAATATCCAAACTCGCCCCAAGGGCCACCCCCGCGAGATACTTCCATGCGATAGATGAGCACCACATCATGGTACTCGAAACAAAAACCAACAAGCCTCGAAGAGTGCGCTGTGTCAACTTCCAACCCTACCACAGAGCCACTGACCCCGCAGCGTCATGCACACACGCGAGGAAGGCGTTTACACCACACCGCACACCCACACGTGTGACACGCACAACACCAGCCCCGGCTAGCACAACCCAAGCCAAAAAATATCCCGACGCAGCAGAGTGGGAAAGGCACACAACGAGGAATTGGAAAATCTAGACACAATGAACGTCGTACAGTGGACACCAGATGCCAACCTCCCCAAAAAAGGAAAACTCATACCTCTAAAATGGGATACCGATACAAGAGGAACAGCGCAGGAGAAATACCATCGAGAAAAGCGCGCTGCTCAGCACGCAGAAACAAGATGGTGCCACACAAGCACTTTGACCCTACCAAAACGACAACTTACATGGCGGATAAAACAACTGTAAGGACACTGTTCGGCATAGCAACAACACACCGCATGCACATAGAGCACATTGATATTAAGTCAGCATATTTACATGAGAAATTCGCACACAACGGCAGCGAAAAAGTGTACGTGAAAGAACCACCCCGTTTCAACGGCACATACAAGCACCCATGCCAAGGAGGCAAGTTGAACATGAACATCCATGGGACGCCCTCTGCAGGACATACCTACCTGACAGCAGTATTCTCCATACTACGCAAAAGCAAGTTCCAGCAAAGCGAAGCTGACCTCTGCCTTTGGTCAAAAAAATGGAAAGGACCTCATCATGGCCGCAGTAAGCATGGATGATTTTACTGTAGTCGCGTCAAAAGCAGAGCTCAAGGAGGAGTTCGCGAAAGCACTGGCCAAAGCGTACAACATCAAGCGTCTAGGAGAGCACAAAACATTCCTAGGATGGACTGTACAGAGAAGCACAAATGGAGACATCCATGTCTCCCAGCCCAATGCAATCAACTACATAGTTGAACAAGCAGACATGGCACAGTGCAATGGAAAGGAAACTCCGTACTGCGACGGAGTACTGCTTCAAAAGCCAACGGATACCGATGAGATTCAAATGGAAACCCTCAAAAAATACCAGCAACTAATTGGGGACCTCCGATATGTCGCCGACTCCACCCGGCCTGACATATATATTTCCTGACTAACCGAATCGGTGCCGCGGCCAACAAGCCTACACAGAGGCATTGGAGCGCGTTAATGCGACTGATCAGGTACCTAAAACGTACCCCCACGACAGGACTCACCTTCCGAGCTGGCACGTCCACCAGCAAAGAGTCGAATCAGGACCTCCTCGTCTCGTATGCAGACGCGGACTTTGCAGCGGACATAATGGACAGAAAGTCCATCTCAGGGACCCTAGACACCTACAACGGAACGCCGATCTGTTGGGGGTTCCTCAAGCAAAACATCACTGCTCTGTCCACCTGTGGGGCTGAGTACATAGCGGCAACAGCAGCCGCTCAACAAACAACATGGATCCGACGCATGCTCAAAGACATCCACATGCTGTCGACCAAGCCGACACCCCTGAGGATTGACAACCAGTCAGCAATCCACGTCGCGAACAGTACTGGACCGACAAAGCGGCGAAAATTCATAGATTTGCGTCACTACTATCTGACGCACCAGTCACAAAAGGGAACAATCACCCTCGCCCATGTCCCCACCGACGAGCAACTGGCGGACATCCTCACAAAACCCCTCCGGCGCCAAGCATACACGCGCCTCCTACCCAAGCTGCAACTCACAAGCCAGCAGACTGCTGACGCCAAGACAGCTGCGCCGTCGACAGGGGGAGTGTCATGAGAGCCATAAAAACAAGTGTCGACGCCGCACCAGCATGCCGCCGCAGTCATGAGAGCCATACGTGCACACGTAGCACACGCATGACAGCGCAATTAGATCATCTTTATTCACCGCCGTCTCACTGATCCCTCCCATTCCCTTATAAGGTAGAGACACGATAGGCATCAGTAAACGGACGGCATCGATCTTGCACCACACCCGTATTTGCCTTGTCGTAATTGCTTTTCATGCTTGAAATCATATTTAAATACTTCTATAACTCTGTACGATAGGCTCTCCACACAATCGAGGGAAAATCTTGACTTGCCTTCAAGCGACAGATTGAGACGCGTGAGCTCTCATCTCATCAAATACAGTATGTCTTCTCAGACGACTACGTGCCCGAGTGATTCTTGCATAAGTCCACATATGCTGGAATACATTTACCACTCCACATCTTATCTCCGGCTGCATTGCCGCCCGAACACCAGCACTACTTAAGAACACTGTCAGGGGCGAACGAGAGCCCGCTCGACAAACTGAGACGATGAAAGCTGTTGAATTGCTCCTCCTTTTCTTGACTTTGCTCCTTGTCAGTGGCGCCGAAATCCAGATCGATGAAGAACGCCTGAGAGATCTTCGAGCGCTCGTCGGTAATATGACCGAGGGACCCAATGGAAGTGCATACATTGCCCGCGCCATCAGGGTAGTGCGTGCTGATGGTTGCGATACGAGGGTTTGCTTTGCCTTTGATGGAAGTAGGCAAATGGGGCGCAGAGATTTTGAGACCCAACTGGATTTCTTGACCATTTTTAACTTTCATAGTTAGTCTGGATAGGCGAGCCCGTTTCATGGGTGTCCAGTATGGAAGTGGCGACAAGGTTGTCGCGAACATTGGAAGGAGAAATGCCAAATCTGAAGAGTTCGTGCTTGACCTTGAGAACGTGAGGTACTTACGCTCGCGAAGGTCAGTTATTGCCGGTGCTGTGGCTTATTGCTCGCAACGGTTGGCCACAGGCAGGAGCCCAGCCAAGATAGTCATCCTCGGTGACGGACGTAGCAGTTATAGGCTTCTCCGTGGCCCGTTGAACCCGGCTGCCCTCGCCGAGCGTTTTTGCAACCGAAGTCCTACAAACGATGTCTACGCGGTTGGAGTCGGCTTCTCTCACACGACACTCTTCAACGATATAACGGGGGGTCGCGCATCGGTTTTCAGGGTGACCGAATGGGCTCGTATATTGCACATTCTTCCTGATATTGTGGGAAGCATTTGTTCAGTGGAGCCGTAGTTGCGTCACTAGCTAGTGCCGTTTCGGCAAACCTCTGAAAAAATGTATTGCTTACATTACCACACTGCTTCTCTATCTAGACTTGGGTCGCAACTGGTTTTTATGGTAGTCCTGTAGTAAATTTCAGACGTGCCTGTTCCTCTAAAGATGATTAGAGTGCACAATTGACAGGCATAATCGTGCCGTATGAAAAGGTCCGGAACATGCACAGCTCTTCGCCCCGGAGAAGCACATCTGGCCTTCTTGTTTATGGTTCGCAAGTGGTTATGTGTCGTAATCATCGACGCATAGAGGGTATGCAAGGTATGTTTTGTACTCGAATAAATATGAAGGGACGACAGATCTCGAGAATACGAGAGCAGTATCACATGAACATGGAGAAAGCTATTTGAAAAATGTACATTTTGCTTTACGGAGGGCTTGATCACAGGCATATCGCAACTTTGGAAAGCAGCAACCAACGATTAGATTAAAGGTATACATCTGTGATACGAAGTGGAACGGTCTTGCATGTGAATATTCAATGTCTGGTGCTTACACGAGGCTTCTATGACATTGATCCGTCTAGAATGGTCGCAGTTGGGAGGCAGACGTATCGCCAGTCGAGAAGGAGGTAACACTCTCTTTAATTTCGAAAAGCTCGCCATTCGGGCCATGAGAGCAACAAATGACATCAGAGTAATATTTTCTAGTCTACGAATTCTTGATGTCAAAGGGCGTAAAGGTTGAGGACATAACATTAGAGCGCGACGCTGGCCATTGCTGCTGTCGCACTCAAATTAGATAAAATGCTGAGATGCACGAATACTGCGCAGTTCGGTATCATGTACAGCCATCCTCTGCATCCGCATCACTACAATACACGTAACGGAACAGCTGATGCAGCAATAATAACTTTGCGTCTGGTTTGTTCACGAAAAGAGCCATTGCTACTGTTCCTTGCAAGTGCAGCAGCCAAAATAAAAAAATACCCATTCAGTAATACCAGGGTGCAACCAAATTCTTTTCCATGCGCTGCTGTCTGTACCAAAGCATTGGGCCTTTGTGAGCTCTATTTCTGATTTCCATTCATTGACGAATACAATTCATTGCTACATACCTCGCCATTTCTCCGTGTGCTATACTGCAGTGTAGCATCATCATAAAAGAGCGCCCCAGTGACGTTAAAAAACGCAGAACCGAGCGGCTTGAAGTAGGAGGGGGCCAGAGACTTTGGTCCAGATGAGCGGGTAGATGCCCGGCTGTTCAACGTCCATGGGGTCAGTGGGTACGATCGCATTCTGTTGAGGGAGTCGCTACCCCGTCCGTGACATACTCCGGACACCGCTTCGTTTTCCCGTATCCAGAACAACTGTAGAGAAACACATGTGCTTGTCAGTCGTCAACACTCGTGTGTACTCACAACGGACACACGTGTGCGAGATGGGATACGTTGACACAGATAACACGTGTAGAAGCTCGTTGCTGATAATGTGGAAGAAGCAGACAGCATTTCAGAGAGCTGACAGAAAATAATGCAGACAGCGAGCGCAACTCTTAGAGATGCGGCGTTCTCATTACTGACAAATGTATGTACCCTACCGCTTTGTAGAGCGAGGAAAAGAAAAAGAAAGGGCACGTAATAAATCACCAACTGTGAGTATTCACGATATTCTTTGGCAAGAATTTGCTACCGCGTTCGTACGCGAGACCCCGTGCGCTTCTGCGCGAGACGACCATCCTTTGGATATTGTCACACACACTGGAAGAATACTTTTGTATCTTCCCCCCCTGGATTTCACAACACAACTGGGGTGGGTGACCAATGAAGGGACTCCATAAGGACAGCTTAAGGCACACAGCAGAAAATATGGAAATTAGCTGCTGTGAAGAATGGTTCTTCCTAACAGTTACGTCAATATAGATCTCGAGTGAGCAATCAGGACAGCCTTACTTTCTTGTTCTTTGCGGCCCCAAAGAACCCAACGTTCTCCCGACTGTCTGCGCGCGTGCCCAATCCCCCGAGAACTTCCCTAAACATTTGTCGTGGTGTACATGCATTTGTTGCTACCCATGCATAATCTCAAGATATTAGCCCTAGCCCCTCACAGAAAGAAGAAGAAGAATCTCAAGATCACTGAGATAAATCTGCATCTGCTTCTACCGTATATGACCGGTTGCAGAGTGTGAGTCGATCGCCTCACTGAATACCCTAGGTCCAATTTATATATATATAAATTGTATATATATATATATATAAACTCGCAGATAGACCATCAGGCTTCCTTCTCCCTCACGCCAAGCCTGTCCAAACACCACAAGAGGACTTACGAAAAAGCACAACTGCCGCTCAACAAGCTGAGACAATGAAAGCTCGTCAAATCCTCCCCCTTTTCCTCACTTTGCTCCTTATCACAAGGATCGAAGCTCAGAAAAACGAACGCTTTCGACAATACGTTAACGAATACGACACTCGCTGCTCTACCGGATGGACCTAGAAAAATTGCCGGTGCCATACGCGCGGATGGCCCTAGCACAAGCTGCGATGCGAAAATTTGCTTCGTCTTTGATGGGAGTAAACAACTGGGACGCAGAGATTTTCAGTTCCAGGTGGATTTCGTGACTATCGTTTCTACCTTTGTCGCTTTTAACAGGCGCGCCCGTTTCTCTGGTATTCAGTCTGGGCTTCGCAACGGGAAGGTTAGCAACCCCAAGGGCTCTACTCTAGGTTTCTTGCGTGCGCTTCAGAAAGTGAGATATTTGCGCTCGCAGAGATCTATTTAGGTGCTGGTATGAGTTATTGCATGCAAGACTTGAACAGGCGCGGGCGAAAACCGTCCAAGATGGTCATCCTTGGTGACAGACGCAGCTCTTTCGGTCGTCTCCGTGGCCCGCTGCGCCCGGCTGCCATCGCCGCGAAATTCCGCTCTCAATCGTCTACAAACAATATATATGCAGTTTCGGTCGGCTTCTCCGACAGTGATAACATCTTCGAAGACCTCGTCCAGGATGGTGAAGTGTTTCTCAAGGTACGCAAATGGGCTAATATATTGGATTTTTTTCGTGATTTAATGGGGAACATATGCTTGTGATGACCACTGAGAAAGGGGAGGTGCCGCTGGCCAACGACGTGAGGGAGGAATGACTGGGAGTCATATGAAGGAATCACTACAATGCTGATGGCAACCCTACTGGGGTGGTTATAATTAAATTCGTATTGTGTTTTAAATATAATTACCAGAGGCTGACTCTTGGAAGAATCTTGAAACCTGCGTTATTGCCTCAAATAAATATATTGGATATTCTTCGTGAGTTCTTTGAGAACATATGCTGATGGTAACCCTATTGCGGGTGGTTATAATTAAATTAGTATTGTGTTTTAACAGGGACTTTTTCTTGGGAGGGGCACCAATAGTGCACTAAATAAGTGACCAATAAATTTGCGCGCTTCAACTTTTAATGAATCGTCTTCACACAAGTGTTGCCATGCGTATGGTCGACTTGCACAGAGAATTGCAGGCGGAATGGGCAAAACGAAATTGGTCATTTGAGAAAGATCCTCATTTGAAGTGTTGGGGCTTCGCCCCAACACATACAGAAGACAGTGATAGAAACCATGAACTTAGACGAGTACATCCTTCGGAACGACTTCCCTGCAGAACAGGCTATGAAGAATAAGTTGCCTGCTTTGAACAGAAAGTGTTCAATGTGAAAGTGTTGTGAAAGCAGAGGCAAAGAAGCGAGATTGATCATGTGACTGATGCGGCGGAATTCAGGCCTGGTGTTGTCTTTAATGAGGATCTTGAGTAAAATTATATTTTTTGATTACTTTTATCGTGGTAGCAGACTCTGAAACGGGCAATATTGGTCGATCTATAGCTCTCTATGATGGTTATCGTCTGTGAAACTACTTTCATAGGGAGCACCGGTTGGCTCTCCTCTTTACAGTGGTGTGTAGAACTTTGATATACCAGCAACGCGCAATTTTAAGACGGTCCAATTTAGTGCAAAACCCGTCGGTTTTGGTGCCCCTCCCAAGAAAAAGTCCGTGTTAAATAGTTACCAGAGGCTGAGCCCTCACAGACCCGTTCCTAAGTCCGGGATGATTCTTGACTCTTGGAAGAACCTGCGTTATTGCCTCAAATTCATGCCACCCGCGAAAGGGTAGCACTATCGCGACCCCCTGCATCAACATCAAACTCTGGGCCTCTCGAGAGCAGTCTCTTGTCGCAAAATGCCTCTCCGACCGTTGCCGTCGGTTCGACCGTCATTTCGATACTGCGAAACCGCAAGCGAATCGGAATTATTATTCAACGAGCCTCCAAGCCCTCTGCGTACGAGCAGTGCCACCTCGTCGGAAAGATACTTCCACACTCACGTTCAGCTCTTACACCGAATGATTCCGTTATCACCGATATAAGCGCGTTCCTCCATGGGAACGGAGAGGAAAAAAGCGACTTCCCATGCCCCAAATCCCTATCCTCCCTACAGTACACACCTTCATTCGCAATTTACGACTAAAGAAAAATTATCCCACCGACCTCGTCTTCACTGCCCATTTTGTAGTTCGCGTAAAATTTGGATCGTTTATGAGGATAAGTTGAACCGCGAAAAGGTGAATACACATCTTCATGCACTTCTCAGATTCAAGCTAATATACGTATAGAGACAGCCATAATCAGTCGAGGTTCCCCTCCCTGTCGGCCTAAAAACAAGGCAGCACAAGACACTGGCATTCAAACCCCACTTCCAGCACCGAACTATCAAATCTATCTCCCCCTACGCTGACGCGCAAAATCTCCCGCCCTCGGCTGCACTGCACATGTGCTACGCCCGCATTCCACATTCTGTGTTTTATTTTAGACTAGAGTGCGCAGGAAATTAATCATACTACGGTGATACTGCGGTTGCACCAGTGGTGCTCCCGTCGTACTACGGACAGCCTACGACCGCCTACAGTAGGGTTGCTAGGGAAGCAACACCTGCATGCACCGATAGATTTAACCACCCCAAGGGCACGTAAAATCTTGTCCAGACAAAGACGACCTAGTAAACCATTTGCTCCCTTTCCCGAATCCGTCTTCTAGAATACACAATACCCACATGAGGTTATTTCTATCAGACGTCTTGATTCTCCTCCCCCTTAAGTCGGTGTATGTGATGTCAGCGAACGCCAAGCCTGTCCCAAGGTCAGTCTTGCAATTCAGTAGCCATTCTTCGTGACTAGGTTCTATAGGATGCCCGCCAACGTCTATGCGTGCCGAGGCCCAACATTTGTCTAACCAAACCGGATTGATTAGATCACGGGATTTCCTAAAGTCATTCGCAGATATGGACGTTCTGCGTTTCTTCAACTCTCTCTTCCAGTTATGGAGAGCTGTGATCTGCCTCATGTTGTCTTGTGCATTCGCCTGTGAAATGTGACCATTTTCCACCAATATCCTGACAATAGCAAACAAAGCTACAAAGCCGACAATCTCACCAAATTGTCGCTCCGAGTGTTTCAATGCGTTCTTAGCTTCACCACGCAGCACAATCCCACTATTACCATACGAGGAGATGACCTTTGCCATTCTCTTCTTCTTTCGCTCGTATGTAGCTGCCTGCCGTGGAAAGCGCTCCCTTTCCTCAGTTTCCCATGCTTGAGCCAAGACCTGGCATCTCGATTGGCAATTGCGTTCGCCTTTAGCGCTTCTCATCGCGAGACCTAGTTCGAAGCATTTCTCAAAGCATGTCCATGACTGCAGGGTGGAATCATCCCTCCTTTCCATGTATTTGTCAAACTTAGAACCCGCCTCAGCGCTGGCAAGCAACACCATGATGACAGAGAACACGCTACACAGCCAGATGTTCCACCTGAAAGCACATTTGCCACGCAACATGTTAGGATGCTGCCACAGGCACAATGATTCCGTTAGATTGCTTGTGCAAAGTGCTGCTGGATGTGCGATTGATGAGTAGAAACTTGAACAGAGATGCGGTTGTGCGATTCCAAGGTGGGGGAAGGCAGACTAAGACAAAAGCCGATGTTATATAAACAATTACATTCTATAAAACCCAACGTCATATGAGAAGAACGGAGCAGGTGTTGGTGACAGGATTCGTACGTGCAATCTGGCGAGACGAATAGGTCCGTTTCGGCAAGGGTGGGAACCAAGTGTATGTGTGCAGAGGAGCGCTCGCCTGCACGGCCACTCGTTGGGCGACATGAGAGGCGAAAAGTTTTGTGTGTGGTTGAGCTTGCGTAGATCGAGGACTCTGTGGCTTAGCGCAGATGCAGGAGAGCATAGAAACTGTGTAGCCACCACCCGTAGTACGGTAGTACCAAAGTGTTTGGTACCACGTTTTCGTACCAAGATGGTGCTTGCAAAGAAGAGAATTTACTCGCCGGATTCGGCGGCAGAAGCTCTGAGAAATGTAAGTTACACGTAGATCGGGGAGGACTCTGTGGCTTAGCGTAGGTGCAGGAGAGAAGAATAACTGTCTAGCTACCACTCGTCACCCAGTAGTACTACAGTACAGTGCTTGTAGGGAGAGAGACTTTGGAACATCGCCGAGTTGTGGACGAGACACAGTGTGACACACAGCCCCAGAGCGTCGACCAGGGAGCATGAAACAATGTACCAGTCTGCCCCTCTTCTCGTGGGAGGAGCGCCGCCGACTAGTCAATATGCAGTGGATCCTTGATAGCTGCATATTCTCGAGACTTCATCATAAGGGCTCCTGTTGTGTCTTTCCCAGCCAGCCCTTTTCTAGGAGGACATAGGTGCGAATACAGTGATTCTTTTGGAGCGCCAGAGCGCTCTCCTTAGAACATGCTTTCCGTTTTGGTTGGTTGGTTTCGGACGCAGCGCACGTTCACGGGCGAGGCGACATTCTACCGCACGGTAAATTGGGTGCATATCATACTAATTGGTTTCATACGTGATGAACCAGAGAGGGGTGCCCCACCTTGCTGGCATCATGTAGCCAATCAGATGACGGGGGCCCCACCACGTCCATTGCAGCTCATTTTTGGGGGGGGGTGCCCAACTTTGGCCCAACAGAAAAGTTTGCTATAGCGGCATTACAGTACTGCGATCTGGTTAGTCCAACTTGTCCATACTAAATGTTGTCGGTGAAATGGGGGTGGCGGTTCTGGGGAGCGTGCCGTTCGTGGTGAGGGTTGGCCGAGTGTCGTCCCCCCTTCCCCGCAGCGCCCGTCACCCTCTCTCTTTTATTTCTACGAAATTCCTTCCAGAAGCGTCCACGCATCTGGCCCGGATTCCGCCGGGCCGTCCGCGTGCGCTTCTCTAAAATTCAAATAAAATCTCGGACTACAGAATAAAATCTCCCTCTACAGTAAAATGCAAATATTTCCCTAAAAATATCTCACATGACCCCCTCCTCAGGGCAGCCCACGGGGCTGCCGCTGCACATAAATATACTGCCCCCGCTTCCTCGCGTGACCGCTCTGGCCCCCCCGGCCACCGTCTTTCCACCTTGCCACTGAACTGCACTCTCCCTGCCTCCTCGCGCCTCTCTCGCCGTCGAACTTCTAACAGTCAATTTCAAGCCGCGCTTCATCTGCGTCGCCCGAATTCCGGTTGCCCAGCGTCAGCTTCGCGTCAGCCTCGGGCCGCGTGGTCTCCGCGTCGCCCGGGACTGTGTTCGCTGACGTCAATCGTCGTCTGGGACTCAGGCCGCGTGCTCTGCGCGTCGCCTGAGGCTCCGTTTCCAGTCCTTCCTGTTTCGGGACTTCTCGGAAACGCACAGCGAGCCGCGCACGGGAGCTCTGTGGTCCTTTGGGCGGTACTCCCTGTGCGCACTATGGCTCGAACCAAGCAGACGGCGAGGGCTTCCACCGGCGGGAAGGTACCACGCCGCGCTATCGCCACTAGGGCCGCCCGCCGTTCAGCGGGCGTGTGGCGAGAGAACGGCCAGGACGTCACCGAAAGGGCGTCTCATAGCGTGAATTGCCCCTTCATCGACTTCGAAGACCCAAGTAATGCGGAACATCTCCCTGACCTTTGGGAGCACGCGGGACGTTCCGACGTCTCCGCGCTTCGGTACCAAGTAGGAGATGGTTCTTTCCGAATCAAATATAAGGAAGTGGGCAACCGGGCGTCCGTCGTAGCGGCCGTATCTGCCGCCGGGGCCCAGCTTCTCTTCGGGGCCCATGTGTTGGCCTTCGTATCGGCCCGCCTCGCTCGCAAGGCATGGTTCACCTCCGACCGCTGCTACCGGCTGGGGCTCACCGAGAGCCACAGCGACGGGACGGAGTACACCTGCTGCGACGACCCAGAGTGGGTCGTCGAATTTGTCTAGTGCTCTGATGGCGGTAACGGCGAGGTCAAGGGTTGCTACTACGCCGTCGGAGAGGGGAGTCCAGAGAAGTACATGATACTTCTCTACACGATGACCTTCGATCGCGTGCCCTCTGCGAACGGCACTGCCCGCCGGGGCTTCAACTCTTCCTTCGGTAAGGAGTGCTCAACGCGTATGGACGCTATTCTGGCTATCGACAATTGGTGTAGTCAGAATAGAGGGAAGAGGAAGCGAGTGAACTTTGCTATGTCACGCGACGTCTCCCCACTCGCTTCCCGGTACCTTTGCACGTCCCGGACCGTAGCGTTCCAAGACAATACCGTCTTGTGCATCCGGTCTGCGGTCTGCAACGCTATGTTCCTTGTCGTTGGTCGCGGTGCTGCTGACCGCCTATGGGTGGCGGAAGCGGCCCGAGTCGCCGCGTTCGAGCGTCAGATGGACTATTCCCCGAGCGTGCACCACTTTACGCACATTCAGAGGGTAATCCGAGCAGATCACCACGGAACAGTTTCTCTTGATCATGTGGCCCCACCGCCGGGGGCTTTCATCTAAGGGAGATCCAGCTCCAGACTCCCTCTGTGGCGCAGCTCTGCTGTTAGCTGGTTACTTCGTCTGCCGCGGGAGCAAGCGGGTGTCTACGTTCTTCGCATCACCGACGTTAACCATCTCCAACACGCCGTCTGCATAGACGCACGGACGGAACCGGCGCTGATCTACGATTGCGCAGAACGTTTCGCCATGCAGCTCAAGGACACTTCTCTTCGCTTGTGCTGTCCCGCCGCCGATCCGACAAAGTTCCAGTACTTCGATGATGTGCGTCTCTTGCGCCGAACAACCCGGCAGCGTTAAGACGCCAATCAGAGTCCCGGCCGGGAGAGGAAATCTAAAAAGGTTCGCCGGGGAAATCGTGGCCCCAAATCCTCCCATGGCAAGTTAATTGCCGTGCGTAGGGGTTCTTCAGGCAGCAAACACTGATAGTTCATGCATAAGAAACGAAATCAATCTCAATCGCCTTCAATCTAGTACATGCGAAATATAAAAATGCATCACACCTACATAAGATGTGCGGGCTTCTGAATAAAAGGGATTAAACGTCTTGCATGTATATCCCGTCTGTGGTATATGCGCCGTCGATTCGATTAGGTTTAGATCAGGGGCTGTAAGGCACGAACCTTACAGCCCCCACGAGCCCACACGTGTACCACACGTGTGCAGGGCGTGCGCACACACACGTGGCACACACGTGTACTGTCAGCTCGATAGCTGACAGAGCCACCGCGCGCGACGACTCGCGCCGGCTACGGTAGCATGATACTGTAGTCTGGTATGATAACCGAACACTTGTACATTAAATAAGGGAGCGACCGACGGCGGAGGAAAGGGACAATCACGGGCTTGTCCACGACCTTCCGCCTTGGTCGACAACCCACCGCTTAACCTAAAACACGAGTCCGCTCTCGCGTCTCGTTTAGGTAAGGGAACCGACGCGGGGTGCAGGCGCTACAGTGCGCGCGCGTGCAGCGATCCGCCTCCGCCCGTCGACACTGGCCCGCTACCCAGTGTCGCCCCGGGGCGTTGAGGCGTCGATCCGCCCCGCTGCGCAATCACTCGCGCCTGCCACCCTTCCCGCTCTACCACGCTACCAGGACCCGTGTCCTTTCCCTTTGCGTGTGTTCCGTCTTCCGCCGATCCGGAGTCTGCTACTGAACTGCGTGCATACACCCCCGCCGTTTGGGGGTGTTTATGCTACAGTGGTCTCCCGACCTAGAAGACCCTGGAGTCCGATCTCCGAGAAGACTTCCGCTTCCCTCCGCGAACCGATCGCGTCGAGATGAGCCAAGAGCTCGAGCCCTCGATCCGCTCCGAAGCGGCGGATCTGAGTCCGGCCGCTGTGCAGTCCCCATCCGCCCCGTCGGGCGACGGCGACGCAGGTCCTCGTGACCGCGAACCGTCGCTCGGATCCTCCGAGGAAAGAGCGGCGGCGATGTTCGAACGCATAGCCGAATACATCGAGGAAGTCCGTACTTCCCTTCGGATCGATGTATCGGACCATGTATACACTCGATGTATGGCCGAACTCCGCTCCCTGCGTGAAGGGAGGTTCGATAGAGTGACGCAGTCCTTAGAGAATCTCCGAGCACTGATCGACGAGTTACACTCGCGGATCGTGCTCGTCGAAGACTCCCGTTTCGCCTCGCCCGGACCGTCCGGGCAAGGTCGCCCTGAGAGGCCGACCTCGGTGAGACGACCCCAGGACCGAACCTCTCCGTCCGCAGAGCAATTGGGTGCGTTCGCGCACCTCTCCGCTGAGCTCGACGCCACTCGTCGGCGTGCTCGTGACATGGAACGTACCATGGCCGAAAGGCCACCCGGTGCCCCCCCGAGAGGGCCCGGTGGTACCGTACCTCCGAGCGCCGCCGCCCCCGAAGGTTGGCGTCCGACTGGTGCCGCTACCAGTCGGACTACAGAAGGAAGCCGCCCTCCGATAGACGCGAACTTCGCGTCTGAGACCCAAGCCTTGCCGCCTATCGTCGGAAGTAGGCGGCAAGTGGACCGCGTATCGTACACGGACGAACAGGACCGTGGAGGAGCCGCCCGCGGATCCGGAGAACCGATGTTCTCCGTCGATCCCCGCTGGGGCGGCTATCCGCCGGCGAGTTACGCCGAGCATCCAGGTCCGGTAGTCGTCCGTACGCTACCGGTTACCTCCTTCGGCACGCTGGGTCTCGCCGAACCCGGGCTCGAGCCGGTACATACGATGATCCAAGAGTTCAGCGCCGTTGCTGACTATCGTATGTACCGCTTGGATAACACCTCGAGGCTCGTTACCTCGGGTGACGCGGGACGGATCGCCAAGTACGTCCAACGCTGTCGTGGGATACGTCCCACGATGCGCAGCTTCGACGGTACCGACCCGATCCAGCTGCTGCCGTTCTTGAAGGATATCCGAATCACCTTCAACTCGCAACACCTGACCGAAGGTGTTGCGGTACGAGTCCTCGCGCATTTCCTCGAGCGCGACGCGGAGCGACTGTATACGAGTTATACGATGCGTGGCCTCCGCGCCGGCCAGCTCCACGACGACGTGAGCTGGCCGGGGCTCGTGAACCAATTCTTAAAACGCTACCTCACGGACGACGTGTTGGGTGAAGCGTACGACGCTGTCGCTACGGCGCGACAGCATCCGCATGAGACGGAAAGCACGTTTGCTGACCGACTCGAGACTGCCGCGTTCCGATGCACGGCAGTCTTCTCCGAACAGTCCCTCGCGCACTACTTCGTGCGGGGACTTGCACCGGCAACCCGTGCCGCAGTATCCGAAACTGTGCAAAGGCTGCCAGGCAGTCAGAAGACCGATCTTCCGACCATCCGCCGTATCGCCACGGCGGAAGGTACAACGTACCGCGCCCGGCGCGGTTTACCTCTGCCGGATTCGAAACCGGCAGGGAGGGCTGGCAGGACTACGAAGTCCGCCGCGACAAGTTCACCCGCCTCGACCCTCCATATCGGGGAGGATGAGTGGCAGGCCGACCCTGTCCTCATTACGCAAGGAGCAGGGCCCGTGGGGGCACGAACCCCCTCACCGATGTCGACTGGAACGACGTCGAGTTACGCGACCGCATTCGCGGCCACTCCGAGAGTGGCAAGGGGCACGGACCCCCGCGTCGCCGAGCTCGATATCTCGAGTCGAGATAAGGGAAGCGCCTCGCCTCGCGTGCCTCTCCTCACCGATGAGGAGGCGCGGCACGCGGCGACCTTCGCCTCAACGGACGGCAGCGCTTACGTGTGCTGGCTATGCCGTACGTATGGGCATGCCATGTACGCGTGCCCGTTCCTGTCGCCGGAACAACGAATGTTCACGGCGTACAGGAACTACCGCTACCAGATGGAGGCGTGCCCCGGTGCGCGCAATCTCCTCCGGCAAGCGG
>NW_005179372.1:48898-53453 GCF_000350225.1 Chondrus crispus | reverse complement strand
GATCTGCTGCTTGACTTTGGCAGAGAACATCTGGGAGGGGCGCCGCAGGGGGGGAGGGGTAGAGCGAGTGCAAGGGAGAAGAGAGCGGACAGGGGGGGAGGCAGGGACGTTCGCAGCTGTCGCCTATTGAGGCCGGCCCCGGAGAGGTACAGTAGAATTCCGCTTCAAAGCCTGGCATCTCTGATGGACATGTCCTGTTTGAAGCGAGCGATCAGAGACAACTGTATGTAAATGATTGTGTTTTGGCGCTTTCAGTATAGTGCCATTCACGCAATAGTGCCATATATCGAGGTCTGTTCCGGTATAGCACTATTGCGTGGGACCCCCTGTATTACGTAACTGATTCGTTGATGCAGGTGTAGCTTCGTCGTACTGTAGGCACAGTGGCTTCGGGCGGCGATGTTGCGTGCTAGAGCGTTGATGACGGCGATCGATCGGGCGGATGCAGCGCCTAGGGTGTCAAAGGCGAGGGGCGCAAAGTGCCAGTCCAGGATGTTTACTACGTATAGAGAGTAGAAATGCGTAATTGGATCAAGAGGCCAAACTCGCCCGAAATTAAAACACAGACGGAAATTTGACTTCGAACCCTCTCCAGGAGCGCAGAACAAGTTGGGTTGCTGGTCCGGAATAGCAGTCGACATGGACAGTGTTTCAAGTACATCCTTAGGTTGCAAACTTCCCAACTGTCTTCGGAAACATCCTTTGGCAGAGCACGGAGGTGCAGGCACACGAAATCCAGCCTCCCCTCTTTGATTCTGTCCCAGATCGCGCTCGCTGAAGTCTTTTTTCGCATGGAAATGGCTCGTTGAAGAGCTGTTCAAAGGTGATGCTGAAAGAGATGCAACGGTCCTTGCCATTTGCCTTCAAGCGAAAGTGACGAACGAGAGATTTTCATATTGAAGGTCCGAAGCCGTGCACCGTCAGACTCCTCCGCAGGCATCCAAAGAAATTGCTTCGGGCTGGGTGCTCTGCTCCGCTGACCCTGCAACAGCTATGGGGGAAACTCTGAGCAAGGAAGGCAGCTTGTTACCGTTTGTACACAGCAAAAGTCAGGTGATACAGGTGCTGTCCACTCTTCCAGAGCATGGGCAGAATTCTTTGCGAGCGGGGCTACAATCAGCAGCCATCTTCCAGAAGATGGATGACACAGAAGAGGTCATTGAGTGGCTCCACGCCATCAATATGGACGCTTACATTTCGGTCTTCCGCGAGCATTCAGTCACTGGCTATATTCTCCTGTCTCTAAACTCGATGGAGTTGAGAGAAACGCTTGGGGTGGCAAAGCTGGGTGATAGAAGAATTTTTCTTGATAACATTCGATACTTGAATCAGGTGCTCAGTCTGGAGACGTCGAAAGCAATTCCTGAGGACGGTCGCATCCTTACGCATCTCTCCAACGAACGATTGTTTCTCTCCTGGCTGCGACTTTCCATAATTTTGCAGACCACTGCGGTGGCGACATTGCGCCTGGTCAGTATCAACAAGGAGAACGAAAAGAGTATCATAGTCATCTCATCTTTCTTGACAGCCACTGCGGATATAGCATCCATTTACGCGCTGAAAAGATACCTGTGGCTGGACGACATCATAGAGCATCCCGGCAGGGACCTCATTCCTGACAGAGTGCTTGCTCTCACGCCAGCTCTTTTTTTGTTCATAGGGACGCCCATTGGTCTCTACATGTGGATGTCGCAGAACACCGAGGAGGCTGCGATGTTGGCATTGCTAAGCATTTGAACGGAGCGCTTAGAATACATGTGCCAAGAGTAAAGAGTTGATTACGATGACGCTACTGCGACTTGCGGAGATACGAGTGCAATGGCGGTATTGCGGCATTGCGCGAAAGCCCCGCCCTGTACATCAGAGCCCCAGTTTTCGCTGTAGCGGCCGGTCTGGCTTTCTGTGCGCCACCGCCAGGTGTCTTTCCCAACGCAGACAGTTTGCTCGGGATGCGGGCACCCAGCCTTTTCTTCCCTGCAGTGGGAGCGACAGCTGGGGATCGCTTCGCGGCGATCGGTTTACGCACGTTGAGGGATGATTTAGCATTTGCAAGCGGCTTTCGCACGGTTTTCGGCGATGGTTTTTTCGCCTTGGCTGACGACTTCGGAGCGGGTTTAGACTTCTTCGGGGAGGGTACGAAATCACTCTCTACATCACTGTCGTTGGGCTCGTCGTCTTCGCTGTTGTAGACATCACTACCGTCCTCAGAGGCCTCGGACTCTGAATCGGAACTAGCAAAGCTACTTGCGTTAGCGTTCGGAACTCGTCGTGTTCTTTTCTTAATGACCTCGTCATCTATCCAAAGTGAACCCGCAAGAGAACGAGAATGTTAGAAAAGCCGCTTTGCGATGTAAGTTTGCACAGCGCACGGAAAACATGAACGCGGGAGACGTATGCCTGTCCAAAAAAAAAAACCTACCTTTCTGCACGGTTCCGTCGGACTCATCACCTCCATTATCATTGTTTGCATCATCCTCATCCCCCCCATCATTGCCATCAATCCCGTGAGCGCGATCGTCTCCGGCATCCTCCTCGTCCTCACCTCCCGCATCGCTGCCATCAATCTCTTGAGCGCGACCATCCCGGCCATCCGCCCCCTCCCCCTCTGACAGGGGGGTCTCCTCAACCCCTGAGTCTTCCTGTCCCTGTCCCTCTTCCTCGATGGAATCGGGGATACAAATAACCTCTCCATCGCCGTCACTCTCCTGCGCGCCTCCCCGCCGCCCGACGCGTTCACGTGTCGAAACGCGCCGCACGCGCTTGAGGCGGGAAGAGGCGGCGCCATCCGGCGGTTGGAAGTCGTCGTCGGACGACGATTCGTCGCCAAAGCCGCGCTTACGCCCCATTCGATCCGAACGGAATTGTGCGGCGTCGGGACAGGAAGGTGGATGCGCAGAGCGCGACATGGGCGGGCGGAACAAGACCAGTGTGGCAGGGGGGGTGCATTCGGTTTGTACCAATCATACTTTTGGCGCGAAAATGCCTCTGTTTCATTCCGTTGCTGCGCCTCGATCCTCGCTGGTGCCTGCCGATCGCTCGGGCGAAATGCACGGCTGCTATCGCGCCACTTTTCAGTTGCTGCCAGCAAAGGAGCACAACCGTGCACCCCGTACAAGTAAGTCACCCTACCACCTCAGGAAACGACCGATGTGATCGCAGGGCATGCGCTACCACCCGCTTTCTCTTACACAACGCGGCGCAGACTGACCTGTGCTATCTGACTGTGATGGCAGTCAACGATGAAAGCCTTAGTTTTGTAGCTCTAGAGTGCAATTAACATTGTAGAGCGCTGCTCGTCCGTACAGGGGAAGACTTTCGTGTGTGCGTGTCCAATCTTAGAGCGATGTTTGCAGAACAGCTTCTCGCGATTCTGCTCCAAACAGCGCCTCGGTGCTGTATGACACAACCATATTTACTCCCGACTCGTTCTTCGCGGTGCGGGCACAGTTATACAAAGACGTAGACCAAAACTCTACCATTGCCTTTCTTCACAAAAAGAAAAGAAACGAAAACTATTCAAGCTATTCTAAATCTTCATGCAACTTGGCGACTCTGAAGTGTGCCAACAAGTTACGCGCTCCCTTAGAGTGTTTGTACACCTCCCCATGGAATGCGATGGTAGCATCGCGCCCGTTCCAAAAGCCGAGAATCTTTGAGCCTCCAGGATGCATCGAGACAAAGTCGTCAATCTTGTGGACGATGCCGTCGATGATGACGAGCTTTTCACCCTCGGCGACGCGGGCGTTGACCGTATCCCAGTTCATAGTAGAAAGAGTGGCAATGTCCTGCCCCCAGTCGATAGTCTTCTTGAGTTCGTCGAGGTCCTGTTGGCGGACCTGTAACTCGGCTTTGCGAATCTCGTTGTTTGGGAAGCGGATGAGACGTGAGCATAGGCCAAACCAGGATAAGGCTCTGACCATCCACTTGGTGGGATCATAGTGATACCAACGGATGCCGTTGCGATAGTCATGCGGAAATTCATGATGATAGTTGTGGTATCCCTCGCCGAAGGTAACAAGGGCAGTAATGATATGATCGTAGCTAGTGTGCTCCTTCGAGTATGTCTGGACGCCAAAGGTGTGCGCCAAACTGTTGACGCAAAAGGTAGCCTGGTGTACAAAGAACATGCGGCCAAAGCAGGCATAGACCAAGGCCCCCCAGAAATCGCCCCATCCCATGGTAGCGACGGCAAGCGGGAAGACAAAGCCAAAGAAAAGAGCAATGGGCAAGTAGTTTTTGTGCTGGAACATGACGCCCCGATGAGCGTTCAAGTCGCTAATATCGACTCTGCCAGCCCTTCTCGAGTCCTGCTTCAAGATCATCCAGCCAATGTGCGCGTACCAAAAGCCCTTGTGGACGGAGTACGGGTCCTTCTCCGTATCGACATAGCGGTGATGCGCGCGATGATTCCGGCTCCACCAGCGGGCGCTGCCTTCAAATGCGGCGGCGCCCCAGGCGAGCATGACAAACTCGACGGGGAACGAAGCGGCGTAGGCCTTGTGGCTGTAGAGGCGGTGGTAGCCAGCGGTAATGCCCGTGCCAGTGAGGATGTATT
>NW_005179372.1:48455-48798 GCF_000350225.1 Chondrus crispus | reverse complement strand
AGGGAAAAAAACACGGCCAGAGTGTTATGTAGCATGTCGCGGCTGCTCAGTCCTGCGGCCCGCTCGGGGCCTTCGCGACCAATCAGCGCTCGAAACGCGTTCGCTCCGCCGCCGCGCGCGCCCCATTGGCGCGCGCCTCTCCGGCTCCCCGTTAGCGCGCGGCTTGCGCCGCACGTTAGCCGTGGCCGGGCCCTCTCTCCCGGCCGCACGG
Source organism: Chondrus crispus (assembly GCF_000350225.1). NCBI lineage: Eukaryota > Rhodophyta > Florideophyceae > Gigartinales > Gigartinaceae > Chondrus > Chondrus crispus. The sequence continues at coordinate 48,587 of NW_005179372.1, read as the reverse complement.
CGGATCTCGCGCGTCGATTGCGCGGGCTCGAGCCAGTCAACTCGGCCGCGCTAGGCACGCCCCCCCTCCCCCCCCCCCCGGGGTACATGAAGCGACCGGGTTTCCTCGCCGCCGCGGCGCTTGGGCCGCGGG
>NW_005179372.1:0-48310 GCF_000350225.1 Chondrus crispus | reverse complement strand
CAGAGCAGCCCCTGACGGAGCCGTGCTCGTACTGCGCGGACCGCCGCGCCGTCGAGTGCCCCGTGTGTGAGGGGCGCGGGTACCATGGCAGGACGATTACGTGCTACTATTGCCGCGGGGCGAAGGCGATCGAGTGCCCGCTCTGCGCGGATGACGTGTATCGGTTTTCCTACGTGCGCGGCGCCGCGGCGGAAGACAAGGACGAGGGGGACGCCGCGGACGCGGGGGATGGCGAGACGCCAAGGCAGGATGAGCCGTGATGCGGGGGTGGGCGCAGACGGCGAGATCTCATTGCCACGCATGCGGTCCGCTGCCCTTCGGAGCCGCACTGCAGCTCATACCGCGGGTGATGCGCGCGGACCGTGGATGGACACTACAATGCTGTGCTATCCGGCGAACATTACACGGAGAGGATGGGGGCGGCTGCTGCCGACCGGCATCACTGCGTGCGGATATCGTGCAGTTTAGCAGGCGCGGCTCGGCGTTCCCTCGGATGCCGGTTGGCACCCAAAAATGCGATTTTTTTTTTTTACTGGCGCCAACTGGTGAAAGGCGCTTTGCGTCGGGCCTGGCTTCGCGTGGTTGCCGGGCACTCCCCGCCATCGCAGGGTTTTTTTTTTTTTTTGATGGTGCAGCATTCGCTCCAGTCTGGTTTGTATTCACGCACTTGGGTATGTCCCTCCGTAAACGACTAGCGGAAGTGGAACGAACGAACCACTTACCGCCCTAGTTTGGTGATTGATGCCGTAACGCTGTTCGGTTCGAGTCGCCGCTGCCAGACCGGATTCACACCAAACAAAAATATCATCAAAACTTTTTCTGCCGTCTCACCTCACTCTCACAATCACATCCCAGTCCACACCAGACAGCACACCGACCATTCGCTTCTCCGCATCTTCAATCTTTCTTCCCCTTACACATTCGCGCACTTCTCTACGAAGTACATACGTACACACCTCTGTATTCCTCCAACATTTAAAACCCTACCCGTGACATCACCTCCCTCTCGTCTTCTTCCTCACGCGCATATCGATCCCCTCCGGGATCATCCCCAGCTCGGGGAACCTCGAGCCTCTCCCCATCGCCCGGCCCTCGCTGACAATGTCATACTCCAACACGGCATGCACAAGCAGCACCTTGAGCTCAGTGAGCGCGAGCTTCGAACCTGCACACATGCGCACGCCCCGCCCGAACGGCAGGAACGCCCAGTCGCTGGGCGCGTCCCCGTGGCTCGCGTTTTCCAGAAACCGCCGCGGCTTGAACGAGTCCGCGTCGCTCCACAGCTTGGGGTTGCGATGCACCAGCCACGGCACCACGTAGACCGGCGTGCCGGCCGGGATCGTGATCCCGCACAGCACGTCCGCGCCCTGCGCCTCCCGCTGGATCAGCGGGAACGGCGGGTACAGCCGCAGCGTCTCCTTCACGACGGCGTCGGCCAGCGGCAGCTTGCCGAGGTCGTCGTACTGTAGATCGCACGCGGAGCGCACGCTGATGCCGTGCAGCTCCTCCCGTAGCTGACTGCGCACCCCGTCGTCGTTCGCCACCAGATGCAGCATCCAAACCGCCGTTAACGGGACCGTTTGCGTCGACGCCATGAGTAGCCCTACTACCTTGCCCAGCTTGCCAATCTTTCCAACCTTGCCCACCCACGCGTGCACCCAGCTCAGCCCCGCTGTGCTTTTCACAGCCTCGGCCTCTGGCGCCGACTCCAACCCCTCCCTCTCTTCTGCGGTGTCGTCCAGGACGCGGCAAAGTCGTCGGCCAAACGAAATGAGCCCCATCACATCACCGAAGTACCGAACGTTTCCGGGTATGTCCACAAGCGCCTTGAAGGGATTCACCATCCGCCGAGCAAACTCCATTCCCGCAAACCCGATCATACTGCTGATATCTTCTGCTTTCGACGGACCGATCGAGCTGTCCGTCAGATCAAACAGCACGTCGAGGTTGAGCTTGACAATCGCAGTGCGGACAGACGATAAAACAGCTGTGCCTGAAGTCGCCTTGTCCGCCGCTACTTCCTCCGAGGCCTCGGCTAACAGGGTCAACAACTCATTCATGGCGACTTTCATCGTCCACAACGAGTCGATGACCATGTTCTCCAGAGCAACGCGCGAGGTGTCACCATCGTTCTTGTATTCTAACGATTCCTTCTCGACTGTCTTCTGCTCAACCGCGACAGCATTTTTGACCGCCTTGGAACGATACCCAAAATACTTGGGCTTCGCATACAAACCATTGGACCCGCCGAGGACCCTCCGCAGCCCTTCCTCGTCATTCAGGACAACAAAAGGCGTAGACATGACCCAGAACACGCTCGCCGGCTTGTCCACATACTTGTACAGCGTTTCATAATAGCCTGTTCTGAGCGAAAGGACATTCCCTATAAACGGGAGCGGAGGCGGTCCGGGTGCCGGCTCACCCGTCTCACTGTCCCGCAATTTGAGACGCCATGCAACCATCGTCGCGATGGACTGCATGCCTCGTAGGCCAATCCCTACGAGCGCTCCCACCGCTAGGCTGCGCGCGACGTTTTTCGCAGAAGAGGACTCAAGCACACCGGAGAAGATGGACTTGACATGTTCCGGAGTGGGCATAGACCAGCGAATTTGTTCGACAGGGACAGCTTCTGTGCATTTGGCCGCCATGTCGAGGGGTGCTGGTTGGATTAAATATGAGACGCCAGTGGCGGCCAAGTTGCGTCAGACTTGTAGATTGAAGAGAGATGAGACAGTGTGCAAAGTTTCAAGGTTGAGAAGTCGGCGAAGATCACGCCAAGTGCTCAGATCGCTGCGAGACTTTCTCCGTGCGAAAGGGGGAATTGGAAGCGAAGGTGCGCATCTCTGAAAATGAAGAAAAGCTCAGCCAAGAAATCGGCACCTGATTCGCTGCCTTGGACTTGATCGCAGTGAACCCCAGCAATGTCAGAGCGAAAAATAAGAGGAAAACAAAAAGAGACTGTACTGTAAAGGGCATAAGCTTTTGAGTATGAGGCTGCCGGGAGGGCAACAACAGCGCAAACATGCAGCCCTTCCCAGTATCATTACCTTGTCCATCGCGCTCTTCTCTCACATATCAGCACAGTCCGAGCGATTTCGAATCGGGTTGCCGACGAAGCGTTCCTTGCTTGCAGGCACAGTACTTCTTTACAAGATTCATCGTGTTACAGCCTTGACATCATCCACGAGAGAGAGCCCTTGCGCAGGGCGTTACACTTCAGGATGGCGTGAGACGGGAGCTTCACAAAGTGAGACGTGAGCTTCACGAAGGCACTGCCATTGATTGCAAGTCACCAAAACAACTTGCGTCATTATGGTCGTCCCGATCGTTCCCATCGGCGTCATGCTGGGCAAGGCGGACAGCGCCTTCAAGATGGTTGGTGGTTCGTCCATCGTCTTCAACGTGCTTCGATCGAGGATTTTTGGCAAGGTCCTGCGCGCCGTCGAGTACCCAGACGGCGAGCTGAAAAGCGTCAAAATCTATCGCATGAACCTGCAGCGCCTGAAAGCCTGCATCGCCGACACTCAGCCCCCTCCGTTCCCGACCGCGTTCTTGGAACCGGAAGACATCAAGCAGATCTCCGTCTACACGTCCCCGCATTTCACCGAGCCGTTGCGAAACGACTCGGATGTGTCCGCTCTAGCAGACAATTCCTGGCTCTTCTGGAGCAAGGACAGCTACGAGGAAGACCCGATCCCCACGCGGAGCGTCAAGCTCGACGGCTCGCATATGAAGAAAAAGTCCACCAGCGAGCCGGAACTCATCAGTACAGATCGCATGCTGCAAGACCAGGCCATCTCCGTCGCTCGCAGGATACGAAAGTCGCAGCAGTTCTCGAGGTGGCAATATGATCGCATCGTCGATCTGGCCATCGACAGAGACTCGGGCTTGATGGCAATCTCGAGAAACTTTGGGTCGAGCGATACGGAATTCAGAATACATTGCGGGCGATTGCTTAACAGGCGCGATCCCAGGAGCATTCTCATGGCGGCGGGCACGGAGGGTCAGGAGGAAATGACCGATGCATCTACGGATGGGTCGGACGACGAACCGAAGCGCAGCTTGGAACCACAAGTGGAGCTGACTTCCCGTGAGTAGCGTAGCAGGGACAAGTCCAGGAGAAAGTTTTGAACTCACACGACACCAAAGTAATCGCCTGTCGGAGACGCTGAAAAGACAGGGCACCACACGTCAGCGTTGAGTCAACGGCAACGCACTCGCTGCTATCCAGAGGCAGACCAAGAACAGCAGAATCTGGACAGCTAGGAGGATGATGCGCGTTGGAGATATGCGACTACCGGAGAGCGATTGGCGCTGTGCTCGAACGGGCGGAAATTGATGAGGTAATGAGGGACAGGACAACTGGCGCTTTGGTCGTTTACATTCTATGCTGAGTTGACCGATAGACAGAGACGAAAGCTGCTCGTTACCGTGCATGGCCAAGCGCATATCCGCAAACAGAATGGAATGCCTGTTAGAAAAACATGGTGGGGTCGACAGCAATGGCAATGCGGAAATCGCGACGATTGTTGTACTTACCGATGAGTCATGGAGCACCGCGCGAAAATACGAGGGCTTGGCGGTGGCGCCGTTGCTGCAAAGGCGATTCAGAGCACATGAAGCGTCCCAAGGAATTCCAGAAAGCACATGCACTGTCTGTCCCTCCGTGAGCACTGTCTGTCCCTCCGTGAGGTCAATTGTAAAGATATGCTCAGGAAATCCGGTGCATGCCACTCGTAAACGGAAAGGGTGGGCGTGACTGGGGAGAGTAAGGTTCGGGATTGAAAATGTACGGAAAGCCATATGTGAACGAGTCAATGGTTTGGATCTGGGCGTGCAGTAACTTTTTGCGTGGTGTGTTCTTAAGAGCAAGACAATATATATGTATGCATATCTACGTGAAGAGATAGTCGACGAGCAAAGCTGCAGTGCTCCAAAGCACCATATTTTCGTATCACAAACCAATTACCGTCGTGGCGGACAGACGCCGTGAGTATTCTGTCACTCTTTCCCCCCGATAAAGTCGTTGGTATTTAGAAATGTCAAGAGATACCATACGCAATCTGCTCGTGAATTTTTCTGTTCGTCCCGCCAATTGTCGATCCCTATCCTAAATGTCCGCCTTACAGTACCTTTACAAAGCTTGTTAAATTACAGTACTGAAGACTGCAAATTGTGTGGTCTCTGTGAGAGCAAAATGTCAAACAGCATTACAGTGCTGAACAGTATTTAGGTACGACGACGACGAGAGCGAAGTAAAAGAAGGCAAGCAAGTGACTCCACTCACAGGTTATGGACTCCACGCTGGGTTGAATACCTTCCTCACCCCCCCCCCCCCCCCCCCCCAAGTCCCCAACACGGCTCCACTCACGCCCCGCACCGCCCGTCGCCTAGGACGCAGTCTCCGTCAAAACTCATTCATACAAGCCATATATAGCAACGCACTTCACACTGCAAACGAAACCCACACACCAACCGATACAACACAACACACCTCACCAATCACCATTGAAACTGACCGCCATCACAAAAGTTCTGAGCTCCAGGGAGCGAATTACGCTCCATGGTACCTCTCTATCCAAACATAAGCAGCCACCATTGAACCTGAAACAGTTGACAATTGACAAGCTTTACTTGATGAACTATTTCGCGATGATGCCTATCGTATGCTGCCCCCTCTCTACTTATACTGGTTTCCTTCACTACTCGTCGATAGGGGCTCGATGAAACATAAATGCATCGGAGAGGTAGCGTGCCTGTAAATGCAATTGCACGGCAGAAGGACAGTGCTCTCTTAAATGCAGACGAACCTTTCGTAGAGCGACTTGGCTCGCGGCCTTACACGGTATGTCCCACCTGCGCGCTTTGAGCGCGACAATTATCTTGACGCCAATTAATATGAATTGTTGGGACCTTTCGGAGCTGCTGTACTGAGCATTTGGGCTCCATGGTGCTTCTTGGATCAAGGTGTTGCAGCTCAGTCAAATTTCCGTGCGTTTCAGAACCCTCCGACCACCTGATCAGCAACCCTCCCCGACCAAATGACAACCAGCAGCTGAAGACATTCGAGAAAAGTCAAAACCGTCTCCTGTCAGCAGTCTTGAGCAGCATCCCTATGCATATTTTAAGGACTCCTACTCGTACCACAAGAGACAACAACCCCCTATGATGATCATACGATTATTTGTTGTATGAGATCATACTATGGTCTCATACAAAAAAAATGGCACATATCAATCAATCCACAAAAGAAGAGCGCCCGTTCCTCCAAATCGGAGCAGAGAGCATTGGGCTGGAAAACATTAATATCGATATTACTGTGGTATATCGCCAAGTTTTCACTAGTGCACATACTGTACTCGAACACCCGATGGTGTATGACAAGGACCGCATTGGTTAATTCCCAATTCGAAAGATAATTACCTTATCGCCCGGTAAGTTGGGCAGCGCAATTCGCGTCCGTGTACGTACTGTACTCAAATCATACTGTCTAATGTATGATACCGGCGTACCTCGCTGGCGTCCAAGTGCTGGACCGTTACTGCCCGACGTGTAGTCGTACCGTTACAGTCTGCCACTGTAAGAACGGGGACTACAGTAGTAGATATAACAAAATAAGGAAAGGGGAAGTAGGGAAGGGGAAGGACTCGAGGGGATGATCATCACCGGTGGAATAATCTCGAGGGCCGACTCCTTTGTCCCTTGGTTTTATGCCTAAGTCTTTCGCCTGACTACGATTTGCGTTTTCTTCAGTACATCGAGTACAACGAGAAGTACCCACCGCAGGGGTAACGCACGACGAACGCTCCGCATAACGCCCGGATTTGTCCTCCGTGACGACTTCGCCTCCGCACGGCGTCGAGTTATCACTTCGAGGACGTCGATCTGCCTTTCGTGGCATCGTTGTGTCGAACCCACACTGCTCTACCAAAACCTCTGCCAACGAGCTACTCACCTCCCCTCTGTCTTGTTTTGTGGTTCTTACTACACGTGTGCACGGGACTCGTCGCGTCTCGCACGCCGCCAACTACAGTACGACCTGTCACAGCCCCCACTACCCGAAGCCGGTCGAGCGCGGCACGTTCTACTACAATTACCTCACCCACCACCTCCAAGTACGTCAAAAGATGGTGCCAGCCAAATATCTCAGCATTAAGGATGAAGAAACCTCTTTCGACTTCATCATCAACGGCCTCAGCAAGTACCCATACTCACGCCAATTCTCGTCCATCTCCGGGTCTACAAACCGCAAACCAATCGTGAATTCACTAGATTTTTTAAGTCCCTACATGGTCTTTACCAATTGCAGCGACCCACAAGCACCATACACACTAACTTCACACGAATCACCGGGGACTACGGACATGTATCAAAAAACTACAACAATCGCCCAAATTTCGGAAGCCTCCCCCCCTGACATCCGTCACATACTGATCAACAAACTCTGCTCGCTCTACAAGGCACTAGGGATATCACTGTGTGTCAGTGTGATTGCAACGTATATACGTTTCAATCACACTGACGCACAGTGCCGAGATCGAGGACACCCCAAATATCGCAACATCAAACCTCAATCACACTTCCCGTGCGCAGGACCGGTCCCGCACCAGCCACACTGTCCCCCTTACCACGCTTTCCAAGCCATACAACAGCAACACCAGCAAGACAACCAACCCATTCTGGTCATGTTAGAAGCCGATACAGACTTCCCGGGTACGTTCGTGCTCGACAGTGAGGCCCGTCCCACCTACATCCTTCACCCCCCCTGCATGCAACCACTCACCAAGACGTTACGAACGCAGACAGCGTCGCAACAACAGACCACATGCACGTACAGTGGAACAATGCGACTGAAAATCGCCAAGAATAGGACCCAATACACACATGCTGTAGTGAACAAGCATATTCAACACAACGTCTTGTCCGTACACGACATGGCTAGTCGATGCGTACTTGTAGCATTCACAGCCACACAAGTGTAGTAGAACGCGAAACGAGGTCACGTGCTAAGACAAGGTTCGTTCGTGGGGGCGTGTACTAGATAGCTAGGGGGAAGCAGTAGAGGCTTTCGGGCGACTGTAAAACTCGGGTGTGCTCGCGAACCACGGAAACTAGAAGCGCACGACGCGGTGCTCTCGACCCGGCGAGGCTAATACACGGCCACCGAACCGTGCGCGCGAGCGGGGAGGCAACACGTGACGTGGCCACGAGAGTCCTAGGGCGTGAGCGAGAAGAACGAGGGAGCGTGAACGAGAAGAAGTTAGTTAGTACCGTGCAAAACCAAGAACGAGAGTCGCGTACTTGGTCCTTGGTTGGTTGTCCCCAAACCCACACGGTGCAAGCGCCAACGACACTATATACTGTACTACATTGCGGTCGAATGTAGTATAGTGGCGGTACCCAGCTATGAGCTAGCTCGAGGAAGAGGTAACAACCCATAGGGTGTCCCGCGGTAGCTCCGGACGGTGGTAGAGCAAAGGAGAAGTACGTCGGCCGACTTTAAAAGCACGACGTATTGGTCAAAGTGCGGACCCGGAATCGGACCAGCACGGGAAGGGGTGGTGTAAGAACACACAAAACAGGGGGGAACCCGAGCCTAGAGACTAGTGTCAGAAACGGGCGTAGCGCCGAGTAGCGGGAACTCCTAGAGGGAACGAGCGGGACAGATGTCAATAGTGTCACCAAGGCGAGAGGCTTGTCGTAGCCCGCGACTTCACAATCGTCACAATGTAGGGAGAGAGAAATAGGTCGTGCGACAGTAATACGCCTAGGCTAGAGGCTAGTCTTAGCCCGCGTGGTCGCAACGACAGAGGAAAAAGGAAAACAATAGAAACGTTGAGCGACAGTAATACGCCGAGGTTAGAAGCTAGTCTTAACCCGCGTGGTCGCAACGACAGAGGAAAGGAGAAGGAAATTGTAAAGGCAATAGAGCCAGGGAAACGTCGCAAGACAGATGCCGACAATGTCGCGTAAGTCAGAGGCTTGTCTTGACCCGCGGTGTCACACCGTCGAAGGAAGTCCGTTCCCAAAAGATCCTTGACTGTTTACTGTCGTTGCCCGGCGCCGTCGCTTAAATAAGCGAGGTTGCCGGGTCTTGGACATTGTCCATCCTACTGTACTACTGTACTCTGCCGCGCAATGCACTGTGCTATGCCATTACTACTGTACCTTGTCATATACAACCTTGGGGCTGTAATGTATACAGTACGTCGTCGGCCTGTAATGCCCACGTGTAGTTCGCCCGCCTGTAAGGCACACGTGTAGTCGCGCGCCTGTAATGAACCCGCGGCGGCGGGTGCTGTACAAATTACAACTCTGGGCTGTGTAACCACACGGGCCCCGCCCAAACCGAAGCCGTCCCGACGCTGCACTTGATTCTGACCTTTGCGCGGCCTTGTGACAGCGTGTCCCTCATACTCGGAGAGCAAGGAGGAGATCAAAGATCTAGATGTGCCTGCTGATATCGAGATTGATATTTCGCAGAGCATTCCTCCTCTCCAAATTTCCTGCACGACGTGCGTCCCTGTTGAACCGGCGCACGCCTTGCCTGAGCCGAATATCGATCTCACGACTGAACAAATTCTACACAGCCCTTTTTCTTGAGCGTCTCCAATTTTCTCGAGTGTCCCATCCGACAATCGTCAAAGCCATTTTTGTAAAAGGCTTTAAGATACCAGGGCATTTTTGACTAATGTGTCGTAGCCAGAAGATGGCGAAGGTGTTCTGGAACCTGACGGCCCCGTCAGGTGAAATAGCGGACAACGGAGTTGAAAGGCAAATTACGCCCTGGTTCCCAAGTGTCACCCGACTCATCATAATCGGTCCATCGCACTCTGAATCGATCGTTTCTGTCATTATACGTGACAATTGCGTCAAATGAGTGCTCTTTTCTTCTGCCGTCTATGGCATATTCCGCCTCAGAGATTTCTGATCTTCGGAGGCGAGAGAAGGGTCTCCGATGTTCTTCAGAAATGTCTTCTGACGGCGTTCTATCACCCTGCTCATCATAGGAATTATTCCTAGTCTCATGATGGGCTGATTGACTGCCGCTGGCAGCGGGCAGGTTGGGGGTTCCGTCTTCAGACTCATTGTCATTTTCGACTTCTCTTGTAATTCTTGCTTGGCCAGGGACGGTCTTCTTTGAAACACGATCCTTGGTTACCGGCTCGGTGAGGCCATCTCGAATAATAGTGACTGTGTGTGATGTCGCACCAATGACCTCAAATGGTCCATCTGCTTTTGGCTGTAGCTCGTTCCTGGAAACCCCTCCGCTTTCGGTACGTAGCGGTATTTGTCTCTTCACGAACACTTTGTCCCCAACACCCGTTGGGGATGCTATTTTTCTGACATGCTTGTCGTAATTTTCTTTGTATCGTGTCTGAGCAGCTCTTAGCGTGTCGGTGGCTTCGTTCATGAGACTTTTAAGATGATCCATCAGCCCCATACGTTCGCCTCGAGTTTCTGGCATTGTACCATTGTCGGGAATGTTTTCCAAGGCCACGGGCCCTGGAGGTCGTGACAACACAAGTTCGAATGCTGTACATCCCGTGCTGCGATGTACTTGCGTGTTATACGCGTACGTCAGAGAACCACAGTATTCATCTCATTTCTTTTGATGTTCCACGACGTGGTGGCGTATGCCTGATAATATGGCTCGGTTGAACCGTTCCACTTGACCAATGGTCTGAGGGTGATACGCAGTGTTAAAGAGATTGCGAATCCCCATGATGTGACAAATCTTTTGGAAGAACTTCGACGCGAATTGACCACCGTTATCGGCTAGAAAATAGGCAAGTGGTCCATACGGATAAATCCAATTCTCGACGAAGGCTCTTGCCACTGTCATTGATGTGACGTTTTTCAGCGGTATCGCTCTTGTAATCTTCGAGAACCGATCAGATATGACCAAAAGGTATTGTTTCCCTTTTGTAGATCGGGGTAGAGGTCCCAAAATGTCGACGGCGACGAGCTCTAGCGGTCTTGTCGCGGGGAATAGTTTCAAAAATGTAGAGTGCTTGCGCAATTTCACTCTTTCGCGGGCGCATGAGTCACATTGTCTAACACAAGCGTGACATTCCAATGCCGTCGAAGGCCAGTAGAACGTGCGTCGCATTGTATAGAACATCTTTGTACCCCCAGGATCACCTGATGTTCTTGTATAGTGTCATAGGTAAAGAATCTTTTGCCTTAACATCGTCGGTACGACAATTTGTCTGCAGTCGTCGAGAGGGGCAATTTGGACCACGAGGCCGCGTTCGTCGACGTCGAAGCGACTTGTCTCCTCATTGTCGACTTTCTCTTTCAACATTTGACAGTATCTGTCGTTAGCTTGAGGGATCACCAGCTCTTCGATACGGACCGAAGATAGATCTGTGTTCTTAGCGACGCAGGTCCTTTCGTCGGTAAAGTCTGATGTGCTTGCATTGCGTCTGAGCTCGATCTCAACATCTTCGTCATCTTGATCTTCATCCATCCAAGCGCTGTTCTCTTGAACTCAGAAGCACGGAATGTCTGAGTCAGGTTTGACAGCACACTCGCCAAATGTCGGCAGCCTTGATACAGCGTCTGCAATGCAGTTCACTGCTCCTTTGCGGAACTTGATGGTGAAGTCGAACTCCAGTAGGCGGAGACGCCATCGGTCAAGGCTGCCACTGGCGTCTGTTAGACTCATCATCCACTTTAAGGATTGGTGGTCTGTGTAGAGCTCGAAGTGCTTCCGCTTGAGATATGGTCTCAAAATCTGTACTGCCCAAATTATGGCGAGGCATTCCTTTTCGCCGATGCTGTAATTCTTTTCCGCTGGGTTCAGGGAACGACTCCAAAATCCCACCGGATGGCGCGCTCCGTCTGGATATGTCTGAAACACGGCGCAGCCAACTTGTCGCTCGCACCATCCGTGTCAACCGAGACTGGAAGGTTTGACATATTTCCGATAAGAGAGGTAAAAGTTCAGTACCATACAAATAAAGACGATGCTCTCAATTCGAGCCTCCCCAACAACCCAACAAGACGGACACTCCGACAATATATCCCATCATCACCAAACCGGAGCTAGCCCCTGAGAGCCCAGCAACCACAGAATCAATCTTTGAAACCGCAGGCAATCAGAAAGCTGCAGTCGGCAGCATCAATGAGGAATAAACTCCATGTGATTAAACACCCCGCAATTCGCCCCAAATATACATCAGCCAAATTCAGCTGCTGTTCACACTGGAAAGGCGAGCCAGCCCTCCCCGACCAAGGAATCTCAGCACTATGATCATGATACGGACATTGTCCCAATGGAAAAAATGAAAGAGGCTGGATACGGCGATCGCAAAACCAAAACAAGTCATTGAAGGAAATTTTTGCGAATGCCATTCAACTGGCCGAGGAGGAAGCAGGTGTGAAACGAACGGCAAAGGGATGGCAGAAACATTCAGACGTATGACGAAAGAGTATTCTGTTTACATAGCCAAAACATTCCAATCTGGTAGAGATGGAGACGACACCACGATATATAATCTTCCGGAATATTTTGAGCAGATGCATGAAGTGGAGAAAAACAAAGCTCGCCATGATCCCCCGTACCAGTGCCGTTAGATGGGACTGAAGTGAAGGAAGTGGACACTACGAGCACTCTAAAGCAGTCAAAACCTGGTAATGGTTTGTTGGAGGAATACATTGAAGGCCAGAAAAAAATGGCATGAGGATTTGGTTGATATGATCATGAAGAGCAACGAAGAGAAAAAGAAGATGCGCATTGCCTTTCAGCGGCTCGTGGAGAATTTTTAATGCTTCTAAATAAAGAACGGTCACCACATTTGTGGTATAACTACCTTCGTCCCGACCACTCGGAACGAGGGGGGGTTAGAGATAAGGGAGCGCGCGTCGCTGGGTAACCCACGCGAGCGCAAACCGTACGGAAGGACTCGAAAAGAGGGAAGGCTCACGTGGCCGGTGACGCGCAGCCGGTCGGTGGTGTTAGATCCGGACGGCCGGTCACGGGTTAGAAGCCTGAGACTTAGAGGTAAAACCGGACGGAGTTAGCAAAAAGCCGTAAAGGGAAGGGAGGCGAGTCTGCCCCCGTTTACTGGAACGGGGCAGGTGCCCCCGGTCTTAACCCCTAAGTGGGACGCCAGGACACCTGTCCCGCTACAGTAGCTGTTACTTACTGTATACCAGCTACTGTGCTAAATTGGCTAATTTGTGCCATTAACTACTAATTACTAATTACTTACCGTTCGGATCCTACACGTGTAACCAGCGGGGTACTACTGTACTCCGCACCGGCCGTGTGCTGTAAATATAACTCCTTACAGTTCTTCTCGCGCTTACAGCCCATCGTACTGTATCCCGGGGCGGCAGCGGTGGCGCCGTTGCCTTCGCGCTGTTGTACTACAACATTCTCCCTGTCTTCAACTATTTTGTATAGTGTAATATAGCAATGCATCACCCTGTCGTTTACCAGCAGATGTTTCGGCTGTGATTTCTTCAGAATCTCCGTTTTCTTCCTGCTGTAGAAACGATTTGTCAACATCCCCGTGATCCACACATATATTGTGTAACATTACACATGATAACGTGAAGTAGACAATATCGTCTTCATGTGTGAGACGTACACCTTTCTTCACCGTGCTGAAATAATTTTTTAAAACACCGAAAGAGCACTCCATGGGCTTTCGTGTACTTGATACCATACTACTCCAAGTTCTCAGAATTGGACTCGCACTCATCTCTGCTTCTGAGCAACTTTTCATCATGAGAACATCCAAGGAAAACGAACCATTCGGCATGATAGCTAGGAAGTACCCACAACTGTCCTGGCGATCCACCCCCGGTGGTGATCGTTTCGCCATTCAGTGTGACAATGTCGCCGTCCGTTGCTGCACCGCGAAGAGCAATTATCTCCTCATTTTCATCGTCGAAGGTGAGTGCAGTCTGCACTGCGCGTAACGCAGCAATGCGGCGTCGTTCTGTCATGATGGAGATCGGTCGAGGGGTTGGGGAACAGACCAGGGCAACAAAATCTGAGATGGATTATTTTCTGGCTGAAGTGGGTCATGTCATCATTTGTGGGGTCGCTCTCGGAGCGAGTTTACAACTCCGTACATCTGTGTACTGCACTAGACACAATCGTCGTGTCAGATGTAGATGGGGAAAAGATAAATAATTTGTCTTTTTTCCCACATGAGCTGTGCGACGTCCAAATGTAGAAAGACCCTTACGGCGGTTGCACCGCTGAATGATCTCACCCACCGCAAAATCCTTCTAATTCATCAGGGCTTCCTCTTGCTCGTACTCAGAATCGACGCATGCCCGGAATGTGTAAGCACAAAAACTATTCATTTGAGAGACCGTGTGTTTCAACACGTGTAACCCGAAATCATCTGACGAACAAAGGAATTTTTGGTTGTGTAAGACCTCTAATGTCTAAATTAAACATATCTCTTCTGGATGCCCACCGTCAGCTACGACCTTCTTATTGGTGTAGCATAAACACCCCCAGCGATAGGGGTGTATGCGCAGTTCGACTGAGACCCTTGTCGATCGGGAAGACGGGGGTGAAGCGGGACACCAGCTAACGGCACCGGGCAGCGGGCCCGGGTAGCGTGGTAGAGCGGGAACGGGGAGGACGCCGGTACGCGCGAGCGGTTCGACGCCTCGACGCCCCGGCGCGGTACTGGGTAACGATCCAGTGCCGACGGGCGGAGGCGGAGCCGGCTCGTGGGCGTACCGCGCGCGTCCTCAACCCGCGCTCGGTGCCGCTTCTAAGGTAATTAGCGAGCGTTACCTTAGAAATAAGCGGGAAGTCGGACCTGGACGGTCGGTGGGTGACAAGTCCGTGCTTGTCCTCCTCCACCGCCGCCGGTCCCCTCCATATTTAATGTACATAATCACCTATCATAGTAGTACAGTATCGATGTACTGTAGCGACGTACTGTAGTGGTCGGTCGACACTGTAATACTGTCAGCCATCGGGGCTGACAGTATACGTGGGTGCGCGCTCTTCGGTCCCGCGCGTACACGTGTACACATGCGCCCCCTGTACTTGGGGGTACACGTGGTGGTACTGTAGAGCATCGAGCCCTACAGTAACCGATCCGATTCTGAGTTGATCTAATCTAAAATAAAGCCCCAAGGGGGGGGTTATACTACACGGCCCCCCCCCTTAAGCGGGGACGTCCGCGTCCACGGGTGCTTGTATAGAGAGCCATGTCCGACCGAGTAGCTGCTGCGGTCCGTTCCCTCTGTTCCGTCCGTTCCGTCGATCCCGATCTCTGGTCGGTGTCCTTCGTGTCCCGCCCCGTGCCCCCTTGCGCGCGTCCTGTGAGCGCCATTAACTCACGACAGAATTCTCGTGTTCTGCGCGTTTGCCTTCTCGCGTTCCTTCTGCGATCCAACCTTGTTTCATTCATCGTCCCATCGGCCGCCAACATGACAACCCTCCTGTCGATAATGTTGGCTACGTCGTACCAATCTGTCTTGGAATCCTCCGATCCGTCTCCGTCGCCATACCCTACCGAGAGTTTACCCCGTGCCGGTCCACTACGAATGGTATGCTGCGTCCGGCCCGGTAAGCGCCTCATGACTCGCAATTATCTTTGCGAGCACGCTCCCCCTTTTTTTCTCTGGAACAGCTTCCCCGTCCGAGCTCACGGTACCTGCCATCTCCATATATTTTCGCAATCCGTTCCTTGATGGTTACTCCCCTTGAATCCTCTTCGAACCGCCCGTAATTGTAAACTCAGGTTTGCCGGTGTCTTTCTTCACCAGCACAATGCCGGTAGAGCTCCATACACCTCCCTCATGGGGTCGCTCGGGGTCCGCTGTGCACCACGAGCCTCACTTCAAAATGTGGGTTCGTGGTGTCTTCTCGCAAGCCAGTCGCTCGTGTCATCGCCATGGTCCCCTGGCACCAGCCCTCCGACAGCATCTCGACTCTCTTGATACATCACGTCCGTACGCCAAGCCATCCGCTGCTGTCCTGTCCCCGTACACGCCGTCTCCTTTATGACTCTCGCACGAGTACGGCCGTCCCACAATTGCCCCCACCTCAATTTGCCGACCCGTGCGACGGGGGGGGGACAGGTGGCATTTCCACTCATGGTACTCGTCGGTCCTTCGGGGGCGTGCCGCTTAATTTCCTTCTCGCGATCGCACGCTGCGGGAGCGCCGTGCCCTCGCACTTTCGCGCACACTGCGTCCCCGTCCCTTCTGGACGCCGGTCGGGGTCTCGCTTTGCGTCCGGACGCATAGGGAGGACCTGGGTGTACTGCACGCCAAAGGGGGGAGGACATCCTCCCTTGGGTTCGGGGTCCGTTCGACCATTCTACTTGTCTTGATTACTTCTTACCGCGTATGGTGCGTGGCTCTGTGTTATGCCACACTTACCCGTCCGCTTTCCCCTTCCTGCTTCCCCACATCGACCCTCTATCTCGTCGGAGCTGGGGGCCTCTTCCGTTCGTCCTCCCGCGAGCTCTGGTACGTGGCGTTGGTGTCCTCCCGCTTCCCGTACAGCGGGGGTCTTCGTGATAACATCGCACACGCACAAGGGGACGACGCGACGTAGCGGTAGGTCGGGGCGTTTCGTGTGGTAGGCGAGTCTGTGGAAGGCCTCTCCATGAGCGGGATAGTGTCGGTGCCGCGCGCGTAGGCGACTCGCAGTTCTGCGCTCACGGCGAGAGCGGCCTGGGGCATGAGCATGCGCCGCTACAGTGCACAGTCCTGTGCCCTTGGTCCAATCACGAAAATAAATAATCAAAAATTAGCCACCAAAAATTCCTTGGCGAATTTTTGGCTAAAATCCCCTCACGAGCGGTGATTGGTGCGCTGTCATCTGCCAGCCAGATGTTTCCAAAAAATGGGAAAGCGATGTCGCCGATGCTCCATCATGCGATGGCGGGCTGCCTCGCGTACAGTACCGCGAGCTGTCCGTGAGGACGGTCGATGTTTTTGATACGAGGTTTACGCTGACGAGGTGGCCGGTGATTCAAAGGGGGAGGAGCGTCGGCGCTCCTCTACGATGAGAACTGAAGCGGAGGGGCTTGGGGCTGGACCTACGGAGGTCCATCTTTTTCGTGATTCCTCCGCTACGAAGCACGTGTGGGTTCGCGCGCTTTCCCCTTCTTCCTCTGCCGAATTGCCTTGCCCCGGTCTGCGCCACCCCCTCCATTAACCGGAGAACAGGTGACTGTCGTTATGCGGACGCACTCACGGCCGCTCGTCTCGGCATCCGTGGCTGGTGCCACCTCTCATAGCGTATCAGACTTGTCGCTCCTCGTCGTTGACGGCGGGACGCGACAGCGTTGAGTGTTTTCGTAATTGGCGCGCCTCTGTATGCTCGAATCGGCGTGGTTGCGCTTCTGCGACGCGGACGACGGTTTTCTTGCGGACTGTGCTGGGACGATTTCGGGTTCCAACTGTTTTCTTGGTGGGAGTTGCGGCGTTTCCCGCCAAAGATTAAGGTTCCACGAAAAAGAAGGGAACTGAGGGGGTGGTGCGAGTCGGTCGCTTTCCTCAACAAATTCGTTCCTTGCTGCGGCTTCGCAGCTTCTCATTACCGTCCACGGCCCGACTCTCGTACGGGGCGAGGCGTCACACCGTCTCGCTCAAGGGGGTTGCTGGACTCGCCGCAGAGATCATCGATGGAGACCTCCATTTGCGGATGGGGGGCCGTGTTCCCTCATAACTCCAGATTTCTTTTCTCTTCTCGGGTATTACCCGTTCCGTCGGCTTGTCTCTGTCGGTCCTGTCGGTCCTGACCCTTCGGTACTTACTTTATTCGCATAGATGGAGCCGTATTCCCTTTTCCGTCTTCGTCCGCCACCCGTCGTGAGGCGTCTCCCTCTTTCTCCGAGGCCGGCTCTCTCTCTGTACGCTATCTCGGGGAGGCCGTATCCAACCCCTTATTTCGACAGTCACTCACTCTAGTGCAGGATACGCCCTCGCGACGGTTGGGGGCATCTCCGCGAAAAGCGTAGGTGACGAGATCCTCTCGCCAGTCGTGCCGCGAGGGGACATCGCGTGCCCTTCGTCTGGAGCAAGAGCACAGGGCCTTTCGGGAAGACCCCCGTCGAAGTCCCGCACAGCGGCGTGTCGTCCGTTGAGTATGTGAACTCCGTTGTTTTCGAGGGGCAGACCCCGAAGCGGGTACCCGGCTCGACGTGGTCGGCCACGGAGCCGTCTTTATCCGTGGTCGCACTCTACGTCGCGACTACGACGCGTCGTGCGGAGTGCGCGCGGTGGCGTAATCACGGCCTTGCGGCGAACAGTCGCATCGGTTGCGCAACCTACTGTGCCCCTCCACTTCGGTAGCGAGGGCTCGAAAGCGCGTAAGTGACTCGCGCTCGTCCCTTCCTCAGCCGTGGCTATCCCGGGCGTCGTCGCTTGCAGGAGGGTGGCTCGGGCCACTCGCTTAACCGGTGTGCCGCGGCCCGCGTGAGGAGGGGACCAGGAGGGAAGGCCGATCGGTCGGCTTGTGGCGCGTCGGGCTTTCGAGTCACCCGGTCGATGCGGGCGTACGCTTCAACCTCCCGCCGGCCTCCCTTTCTGGTCAGGGGGCGGACGTGTGTACCTCCTGCTGGTACCCGTTGTACCCCCGTGCAGCGCCGTGGATTGGGACTTTTTCTCGTAATACACGTGTACTGCGACCTTTTTCCGTCCGCCGCGCAATCAGAAAATCATCCCAAAAATTGTCATAATTTCCCGCGAAAACAATTTCTGCCAAAAAATCAGAGCACGGTTCCTGATTGGTGCGCTGTCGTCTGAGGAAGAAATCTTCCCAAAATTAAATCATGGCATGCGCCGTGATTAGCGACAAAAAGTTCTAATTGGGGCTGACAGTACACGTGTGTGGGCATATATTGGTGCCCCTCCGACCGAGTTGCTCTCGCGCTTACGCCCCTTCCCTAACTATCCTGGTGACTGTTGAGGCAAGCGCAGCCTCACTCGCCCGCTCATCTGAAAACGCCTTTTGCGCGTTTCCTCGCGCACGACCCCTATCGATAGGGTCATGACCACGTCGTCCGTCGGGTTATCGGACCCCGATGCGGACTGAGGGCTCGAAATGAGCCCGACCCCTCTCGGATATTCCGAGACACAAGCAACGGGCATTCTGGTCGCTTACTCTGCCCACCGAGGGGCTCTCGTGATTCCACCGCTGATCGTCTCGTTCGTCGGGCGCCCCTCCTCGCCGTGGTTGCTGGACTTAACGGATCGTCCGGCAATCTTGTTTGCGGGGGGGGGAGTGTCGTCCGACTTTTCCGATCCGAACGGGGTATTGCAGTCCTCGTAATGTCGGTCATTACGAGGGCCCAACATTTTTTCAGGCAGTTCGTACTGTCCTGTTCTTATGTCTCGCGTCCTTGACGTCCGAGAAGTCAAGGCGACTTGACTTGAACGCGTCCCCGGCTGTGACCCTCCGATAGGGTCCGCCGACCTCCTTCGCTTCCCCTTTTAGTCTGTTCGTGCAGGCTGGGGTTAATCCGCGAAGGAGCGGTTGAGGGCCCCCCCCTTAAGCGTGGACGTCCGCGTTCACGGTTTGGGTGAGGTCCCTGCCGGTACGTCTCCGAAGGCGTTGGGCGTAACGAGACACCAACTCCTCCGGGACGTGAGTCCGCGCAGTCCAAGTGGGCGCGTCGTAATCCGCCCACTTGATGAGGAACTCCGTAGTTCCGTCTTCCATGACTCGATGTCTCAGTAGCCGTTCGACGGCATACTGCGTTCCCGCGGTGACCTTATCGGCGAGGTCCCGCGGGGTCGTCGCACTTGCTCGTGGCGCGTCTATCGGAGACGGCGCGTACACGCAGCGGTCGGCGGAGACTCGCTCGGTGACCCCATCACGATCAATCGTGATGGTTCGGCAGTCATTGGCGAGCACGCGGTAGGGTCCGACCGCGGGCGAGGCGAGCTTGTTCGATGTCTTAGCCCCATCGGTGGGGTTGAGATATACGTATTCTCCGGGACGGAGCCGGGAATCAATACGTCGTATGCGCTTATCGAAGTCGCGCTTGTAGCGAGCCTGCGTCCGACGCAGGCTCCCGTAGGCCTTTTGGATAGTCGAGTCCAAGGTCTGGAGGAACTCGGCACGTTGGTTCCCCCTATCGGAAGGGGGCGCGTCGCCGTCCGCCCGTCGGAGAGAGAACTCCGGCGGTGGCCTGCTGAGCACGAGCTCAAACGGCGTGGTGCGTGTGGTGCGATGTACGTGGGAGTTGTACGCGTACGTAAGCGGCCCCACGTACACATCCCAGTCGTCCTGGTGTTCACCTACGTAGTTCCGCAGCATCGAGGCGATTGTTCGGTTATATCGCTCGACTTGCCCGTTCGTCTGGGGATGGTACGCCGAAGTGTACAAATTCGTTATGCCCAGAACACGGCACGTGCTGTGGAAGAACTTGGCATTAAACTGAGGGCCGTTGTCCGAAAGCAACGTGCGAGGGACGCCATATTTGAACACCCACGACTCGCAGAACGCAACTGCGACGGTGTATGCGGTTATCGTGCGGAGCGCAACAACTTGCGTCAGCTTACTGAAGCGGTCCGTAATCACGAGCAGGAATCGTTTTCCTGTCTTCGTCTTGGGGAGCGGCCCCAAGATGTCGATTGCGAGGCTCTCGAGGGGCCTCGTAGCTGGAAACAACCTCAATCGGTTGAGATGTTTCCTCAGCTTGACCCGGTTCATCGCGCAGGTTCGACACCCTCGCACCGTGGCTGCTACGTCTGCAGCCAGGTGGGGCCAGTAGTACTCGCGTCGAAGTGCGTAGTACATACGGTTCTGGCCCGGGTGCCCCGCGATGGCTGGGTTGTGGCACAAGCGAAGGAGCCTGGCGCGAAGTGTCCGAGGTACCACCACCTGAACGATATCAGGGTCGAAGGGGTGTCTCCGTTTGAGCACCCCTTGGTGGTCCTCGAAGAACGCGGAGTCCCGGGACTCTGACTGTCGTGCCAAAACGGTTTGGCAGAAGTCATCCACGCGTTGCTCCTCGACTATCTCCTCTATCGTAAGAGGGGCCGGAAGGTCGTCCTGCGGTGGGGCGACCGTGGCATCGAGCACGCCAGCCTCGGGGTCTTCGGCGCGCTGGATGTCGGCGGCGTCGAACTCGTCGTTCTCCTCCCAAAACGAATTGGGTCCTTGGAGAGCGGGGGCTTCGTCGTCGCCCCTCGGTTCGTCGCGCGTTCGTGCGCGCGACCTTGTTCCGGCTTCGGCTTGGTTCCGTGTCGTTACGAAGACATGGACGGCCTGATGATCACAACTGGCGGTACAAGAGTGGTCCGCGAGCTCGTTCGATACGTCTCGAACTGTCGTGCCCCCGTCGAAAGTGGGGATGTCGTCATCCACCTCGACGGTGGGGCGAGGGTCATCGGCGACCTTCGGCGACACGAGTCGTGACAGGGCATCGGGCACCTGATGCACGCGTCCGGGGCGGTACTGAATGGTGAAATCGTATTCAGCCAGACGTAGCCGCCACCGGGTGAGTCTTCCGGAACTCTCGGTGAGTGACATGAGCCATCGGAGGGCGTCATGGTCCGTCCGTACGGTGAACTTCGTGCCCTCTACGTACGGCCGTAGTGTGCGGACGGCCCACACTACGGCGAAGCACTCGCGTTCGGTAGCGCTGTAGTTGCGCTCACTATCGGACAGTGAGTACGACCAATACCCCACGGGGCGCCAGTCGTTCGGCTCTTCGTGCCCCTGAAGTAAGGTGCAGCCGAGTAGGTAGGCACTTGCGTCGGTGTCTATCATGTACGGACGACCGTGCCGGGGCAACGCGAGGATCGGCGGAGCGATCATGCACTTCTTAAGGTTCTCGAACGCCTGAAGTTGCAGCTCCGTGGGGTTATAGAAATCGGGATCCAAATCCTTGCGCGTCATGTCGGTCAGAGGACGTGCAATCTTAGCGAACCCCTTAACGAATCGGCGGTATACGTTACACGCCCCGAGGAACGAGCGCACTTGCGTCAACGTCCTTGGGAACGTGAACGTCTTGAATGCGTCGGCCGCCGTATCAGCCACGCTCAACTTGCCTGGGGAGATGACGTGCCCCAGGTAGTGCACCTTCGGTCGGAAGAAGCTGCACTTCTTGAGCTTAAGGGAGATACCGGAACTCCGCAGTAAGCTCAAGACGGTATCGAGATGCCTCGCGTGTTCTCCGTGCGTACGGGAGAACACGATCACGTCTTCGAGATAGACGAGGCATATTTGCCAGCGGACTCCAGAGAGTATTATGTCGAGCGCACGTTGGAAGATGGCCGGTGCCCCTTTGAGCCCAAACGGCATGCGCAAGTGGCGAAACGTGCCCATGTGCGTCGTAAACGTGATCTTATCCCGGTCTTCCGGAGCGACCGGGATCTGCCAATAACCGGAATTGCAGTCCAACGTGGTGAAGACGGCTGCATCTCCTAACGAGTCGATGCAGTCGTCCATCCGTGGCAGTGGATACGAATCCGCTGCCGTCTTCGCGTTGAGACGCCGGTAGTCCACGCAGAACCGAAGAGAGCCGTCTTTCTTCGGGACGAGCACCACGGGGGACGCCCACTCGGTGCTCGCGGGTTCGATAACCCCTGCGTTCAACATCTTGCTGACCTCCTTCGCGACCATTTCGCACATGGCCGGGCCCTTCCGATAGGGCATAGAACGAATCGGTTTCGTTCCCGGTTCGAGGGGAATGCGGTGCTCCGTAGCTTGGATCGTTCCAAGCGCACCGCTCCACAGACTCGAGTGCTTACGGAGCATCTCGAGTACGTGGCCACGGAGCTTGTCATCGTCGATGTATGACAGGTCGATCTCTTTTTCCCAATCCATCGGTGGATTTTCGGGATCCTTTTGCTCGGGGAGTACAGTACCTCTCGCCGTCGGTTGGCATAAAGGCGACCGTTCGTCCGGGTCGACCCCCCTGCCCCCGGCGGTGGTCTTATCGTCGGAGTTGGATCGGCCAACTCCTACCCCACCGACTTGATCGGTCACGTCGGTCAGGTGTAGCACGTGCGCGATCCCCTGGGCGACCTTACGTTCGGGAGTGAGGATCGCGAGGGGGTTGCGCTTCGCGTATCCCACGACGGTGTGCTTCGGAAGCCGCTTTTCTCGTCGTGAGAAATTAGCGACGATGACGTCGAAGGTCTGATTCGGTAGGACCTCCGCGACGCCATTCGTCAGCCTCACTCCATGTCGGTGTTGGAGTGAGGGCTTGGGCTCCAGGAACACGAGGCCCCTCCCCGCGGTTGCCACACGCACACGGGCTTGTGACATCGCGGGGATGGTAACCCAGCGGGCGATTCGGATCGCCTGCGGGGCCTCCTGGCGTACGTCCGGCCGACCCGTGTGTCGTCCGTGTCGCCTGGTAGGGGGAGTCGACTCCCCCTTTCCGTCGACGATGGCGACAGAACCGCCTTGGCGTAGATTCATTCGTTGAGCTTCGATGTCGATACATCGCACGTGCGTATCGATGAAGGCCGTGCCGAGGAGGACTGGCACGGCGAGCCGGTCCGCGACTACGAACGGAATTCGGAACACCGTGTTCCTCAACCGCACGACCAGGCGGACGACGGCCGAAAGCTTGAGGGGGTTGCTATTCGCGCCTGCCAATCGTGGCAGAGGTGCGTCGTGCACGACGTAACGCGTCCAATCGGGGGGAAGGTCGGCCTTCCTCACCAGATTATACCCTGAGGACGTATCAACGGCGATCGTGCGGGGTTTAAATGCATTTCCCTCTGTGGCTATCGAGCCGAGGACGTTGTAGATCTTCGACGTCATAAGGCAAATGACGCCGTCGACAACCTTCGGGGCGACCTTATCGGTGAGGTCGTTCCGCCGGGGCCTTCGATTTCGGTGCTGGCCCCGCTTGCGTTTCCTTCTCCCCCCTCCTTGGGGCGTCGGCGGATCAGTGACGCCCCTCGGATTACTCGAATCCGTACGACACGGACCTTTCTCCGGCGATCTTGGGCTCGCGGGAGTCTGGGGGTCGACCGAATCTTTTCGGTCGTCGTTGCCCCCGTCGCCTTCGTTACGCCTCACCGGGACGTCGGCTGTCCCGGTGTCTTGTGCTCCTAACGTCGGGCCTTCGGAGGCCTCGACGTGCGCTCGCTCCTGTATCGGCATTACAGAAGCTCCCCTGTTCGCCTCCGGTAGCGGGGGATGTATTATCGGACAATACCCCCCGTGTCCTTGGCGAGCACGCGGGGTCGGGTCTAGTTCGTGGGGAAGAGACGGCTCACGCGACCGCGTGTACGTAACCGTCTTTACCCTTTTTTCGAACTACCTGTGCTATCGGAGCTAACCTCCTGGCTATCGACGGCCAGGTCTTCTTCGGGTAGCCGTCCGCCTGGGTAGGGACGACCCCCCCACTGCGGCTCAGCGGCCCTGGCGAAGTATTCCGGTACTTCCGGGCCTTGACCTGCGGCGTCCGGTCGTTGCAGGATATGGGGGACGAAGCGAGTCGGCTCGCCTTCGTGACCCTCCGTGGGTAGAGGGTAGGGATCCTGTACCCAGTCTTGCAGGTACATTATCGCATTCTGTACCTGTTGGGGTAACCGAGAACGGTCTCGGTCCCCTCTCTGCTCTTGGCGCGGGTATCTTGTGTCCGCCTGGCGGTAGGCGGGTCGATCCCGACGATCGACTTCGTTACGACGGTACCCGCCTCCACGGGGGGCGAAGCGTGCGCCCCCACCCGATCGGTTCGGGAAGCCTTGACGCGGGGGACGGCCCTCGCCCGCCGCTTGCCGGAGGAGATTACGCGCCCCTGGGCGCGTCTCCATCTGGTAGCGGTAGTTCCTGTACGCCGTGAACATTCGTTGTTCCGGCGACAGGAACGGGCACGCGTACATGGCATGCCCGTACGTACGGCATAGCCAGCACACGTACGCGCTGCCGTCCGTTGAGGCGAAGGTCGCCGCGTGCCGCGCCTCCTCATCGGTGAGGAGGGGCACGCGGGGCGAGGCGCTTCCCTTATCTCGATTCGAGATATCGAGCTCGGCGACGCGGGGGTCCGTGCCCCTTGCCACTTTCGGAGTGGCCGCGAATGCGGTCGCGTAACTCGATGTCGTTCCGGCCGACATCGGTGAGGGGTTTCGTGCCCCCACGGGCCCTGCTCCTTGCGTAATGAGGACAGGGTCGGCCTGCCACTCATCCTCCCCGATATGGAGGGTCGAGGCGGGCGAACTTGTCGCGGCGGACTTCGTAGTCCTGCCAGCCCTCCCTGCCGGTTTCGGATCCGGCAGAGGTAAACCGCGCCGAGCGCGGTACGTTGTACCTTCCGCCGTGGCGATACGGCGGATGGTCGGAAGATCGGTCTTCTGACTGCCTGGCAGCCTTTGCACCGTCTCGGATACTG
Organism: Chondrus crispus; assembly: GCF_000350225.1. Taxonomy (NCBI): domain Eukaryota; phylum Rhodophyta; class Florideophyceae; order Gigartinales; family Gigartinaceae; genus Chondrus; species Chondrus crispus. The sequence continues at coordinate 23,003 of NW_005179372.1, read as the reverse complement.
CGGCACGGGTTGCCGGTGCAAGTCCCCGCACGAAGTAGTGCGCGAGAGACTGTTCGGTGAAGACTGCCGTGCATCGGAACGCGGCAGTCTCCAGTCGGTCAGCAAACGTGCTTTCCGTCTCATGCGATTGCTGTCGCTCCGTAGCGACAGCGTCGTACGCTTCACCTAACACGTCGTCCGTGAGGTAGCGTTTCAAGAATTGATTCACGAGCCCCGGCCAGCTCACGTCGTCGTGGAGCTGGCCGGCGCGGAGGCCACGCATCGTATAACTCGTATACAGGCGCTCCGCGTCGCGCTCGAGGAAGTGCGCGAGGACTCGTACCACAACACCTTCGGTCAGGTGTTGCGAATTGAAGGTGATTCGTATATCCTTCAAGAACGGCAGCAGCTGGATCGGGTCGGTACCGTCGAAGCTGCGCATCGTGGGACGGATCCCACCACAGCGTCGGACGTACTTCGCGATCCGTCCCGCGTCACCCGAGGTAACGAGCCTCGAGGTGTTATCCAAGCGGTACATACGATAGTCAGCAACGGCGCTGAACTCTTGGATCATCGTATGTACCGGCTCGAGCCCGGGTTCAGCGGGACCCAGCGTGCCGAAGGAGGTAACCGGTAGCGTACGGACGTCTACCGGACCTGGATGCTCGGCGTAACTCGCCGGCGGGTAGCCGCCCCAGCGGGGATCGACGGAGAACACTGGTTCTCCGGATCCGCGGGCGGCTCCTCCACGGTCCTGTTCGTCCGCGTACGATACGCGGTCCACTTGCCGCCTACTTCCGGCGATAGGCGGCAAGGCTTGGGTCTCACACGCGAAGTTCGCGCCCATCGGAGGACGGCTTCCTTCTGCAGTCCGACTGGTAGCGGCACCAGTCGGACGCCAACCTTCGAGGGCGGCGGCGCTCGGAGGTACGGTACCGCCGGGCCCTCTCGAGGGGGCACCGGGTAGCCCTTCGGCCATGGTACGTTCCATGTCACGAGCACGCCGACGAGTGGCGTTGAGCTCAGCGGAGAGGTGCGCGAACGTACCCAATTGCTCTGCAGTCGGAGAGGTTCGGTCCTCGGGTCGTCTCACCGAGGTCGGCCTCTCAGGGCGACCTTGCCCGGACGGTCCGAGCGAGGCGAAACGGGAGTCTTCGACGAGCACTATCCGCGAGTGTAACTCGTCGATCAGTGCTCGAAGATTCTCTAAGGACTGCGTCATTCTATCGAACCTCCCTTCACGCAGGGAGCGGAGTTCGGCCATACATCGAGTGTATACATGGTCCGATACATCGATCCGAAGGGAAGTACGGACTTCCTCCATGTATTCGGCTATGCGTTCGAACATCGCCGCCGCTCTTTCCTCGGAGGATCCGAGCGACGGTTCGCGGTCACGAGGACCTGCGTTGCCGTCACCCGACGGAACCACAAGCGGCAACACATCCGCCATAATTTATGCTGGCACAAACGTTTGCAAGTGTTGTGCTGCCAACAGAATCAATAGCAGTTCGCGGAGGGAAGCGGAAGTCTTCTCGGAGATCGAACTCCAGGGTCTTCTAGGTCGGGAGACCACTGTAGCATAAACACTCCCAGCGATAGGGGTGTATGCGCAGTTCGACTGAGACCCTTGTCGATCGGGAAGACGGGGGTGAAGCGGGACACCAGCTAACGGCACCGGGCAGCGGGCCCGGGTAGCGTGGTAGAGCAGGAACGGGGAGGACGCCGGTACGCGCGAGCGGTTCGACGCCTCGACGCCCCGGCGCGGTACTGGGTAACGATCCAGTGCCGACGGGCGGAGGCGGAGCCGGCTCGTGGGCGTACCGCGCGCGTCCTCAACCCGCGCTCGGTGCCGCTTCTAAGGTAATTAGCGAGCGTTACCTTAGAAATAAGCGGGAAGTCGGACCTGGACGGTCGGTGGGTGACAAGTCCGTGCTTGTCCTCCTCCACCGCCGCCGGTCCCCTCCATATTTAATGTACATAATCACCTATCATAGTAGTACAGTATCGATGTACTGTAGCGACGTACTGTAGTGGTCGGTCGACACTGTAATACTGTCAGCCATCGGGGCTGACAGTACACGTGGGTGCGCGCTCTTCGGTCCCGCGCGTACACGTGTACACGTGCGCCCCCTGTACTTGGGGGTACACGTGGTGGTACTGTAGAGCATCGAGCCCTACAGTAACCGATCCGATTCTGAGTTGATCTAATCTAAAATAAAGCCCCAAGGGGGGGGTTATACTACAATTGGGCGCCAAAGCAACTTTCATTCCTTGACGAAAATGTTTTAGATCTGGATTGAAACGACAAGGAAACGGGCTATTAACCCTCACCATGTGTCCAGTAGAAATTGAGATTCTTATCTCATACCTTAGACCGGGTCGGTTAAATTGGTGCGAGAACCACTCAGAAGAAAAGAGCTTTGGATCCATGATTGGATAGTCCGTCCCGTCTACTGACACGTTCAAGGATCCACCTACGCTACTGCCCACACGCAGATCCCAGTGAATCTGCCCATTGCAAAACGTCAAAAATTAGTTCTAGACCACGAATACACCTGAGCCAAAACAAGATGGTTTTTGCATACAAATTTGAGATCAGAAAGTAAAATGACGAATTTGCAGCATCATTTCTGAAATGTTTTCTCATCATAACCAGTGCTTGAACAATTGACATGTTCAGTAGAATAAACTTTCAAAAATTAAAATGCCCACAGGAGGTGCTCTGGCATAGCATTCTGAGGGAGTAAGCTGCCAAGAGTATTCCGAATTATTGCGCAAACACAGGGGGATACACCGAAAAATGCTCGAAACCGACGCGGCTGCGCGGAGAGAGAGGAAAACTTGCGTATGAGCTTCTCCCCCACAGCCGAAAAATGGGTCCGAAACACTGATTGAGGATGTCATCTCTACGGGAAGCGGTGTCATACGGTTAGAATTCCCGTTTGTCAATTCACCATTTTATAAACTTCCGTTACCAATGTAGTGCTTGGAGAGAGCAAAACCTCGAGAGCTCACATGAACAGACAGTAACAGTTTACGAAGTAATCAAGTTATTTTGAGATAATCCGTAAACACACTGTAATCGTCACGGCCGAGTGTCTAGTCGTGCCCTCAACCTGAATGGAAGACAAATCAAGACGTTCCGTACGTCGCGTTTCTGGCTTTCAATCAGTACACGTAATTTATTATACCGGAATTAGTACTGGTGCAGACAGCATCTATCACGTGAGCGCCAACCGTAAATGCATACAAAAAACGCGTATATACATTGGCGGAACGAATGAAAATTCTTCTAACCCTTTCAATTTTGCTGTGCACAAGAGATGGAAAAGTTTCGAAAATTTTCACGGAATCAGACGCAAAAAGGCGAAAGCCGTCAGCATTTAATCGGATCCAAAACCAAACTGAACTAAACACTTGGTTTCTGCAACCAATGGATGTGCCTGTCACAACCTCAAACTATATTTTCATTTCGAGAAGACAGCATTGGTGTGGTCTGCGGTTTATCGTGCGTTCTGGTTCGCTAAGTATAAAAGATTTTCTTAAAAAATGAAGAATCAAGACATCTTTAAAAGTACCGAATACTCGGTTTTCCTGCAAAGTGCAGACTTTGCAGGAAAACCGAGTATTCGGTAGCAGTACTTTAAACCCGAAATGAGCCCTAATTTGCAGCGTTCATATACATGCCGCTCTGAGTAAGAATATCAAAAACAGAATAGAAAATGGGCAAGCAGTTTCCACGATATCCTCCTTTACGCGAAAAACACCTGGCAAAAACTATAGGTACACATTTGTGCGAACTCCAAAAGCGCGCGAAGTACTGTTCTGATGCGCGCCAAACTTTGACAAGCCATACCTTAGGAATACATAAAGCTGTAGAGAAGCGCAAAAAGCGACGTAGAGCGCCTTCGTCACACTCTAAAATGCCTCGCAAGTCGCGCTTGTTTGATTTCGAGAAAAGTCAAATTCTAGCGCACAAATCAAACTGTTGGAATGTTCCTCACATTGCAGATGAGCTAGGACTCTCAAGGAACGTAGTTACATCCTTTCTTCGAGATGAAAACGGCTACAATCAGAAAAACAAAAGCGGAAGGCCCCGGAAAATGACGGACGCGAACAAGCGGCGTATCATTGGCGAAGCTTCAAAAGGCTTACTTGGCTCCTCAGGAATTGTGGAGGCCCTGCAGTTGTCCGTCAAGCCCCGCCGTGTCCGTCAATTGCTTCAAGAGACGGCTTGTTTGCGTTACAAACGCATCGCAAGAACGCCTGCTATGAAGGAACATCATGAAAAACTGAGAGTGAAGTGGGCAACTGAACGCATGACTTGGAACGAGCGAAAGTGGAACTCAGTGGTCTGGTCCGACAAGAAGAAGTTTCATCTCGACGGACCAGACGGGTTAGAGTATAAGTGGCATGATTTAAGAAAGCGGAAGGAGTGGTTCTCGAAAACGCACAGTGGTGGAGCGAGCGTTATGGTTTGGGCCTGTTTGGCTGGCACTTCCCAGTCCCCGCTGGTATTTCTGGAGGGGAAGCAAGATGAAAAGAAGTACGTCAAGACTTGAAAAGATACGTTGCTGCCATTCGCTGAAGACCTTCCTCTTTCCTGGGTTTTTATGCAGGACTGTGCTCCTTGCCACCGTGCTAGAGTGCCTAAGAGATGGCTTTTTGACAACTTTATCTCTGTTTTAGAGTGGCCGCCGTATTCGCCTGATCTCGACCCTATCGAAAACTTGTGGGGTATCTTGTTTAGAAGTGTTTATTCGCATCAGAGGCAGTTTAACGACGTGGATTCTCTGTCAGAATGTATTCGAGATGCCTGGGATGAGATCAACAATGAGACACTGGATGCGTTGGTGAAATCTATGCAGGAACGGTGTGTAGAGGTCGTGCTTGCCGAGGGAAAGAAGATAGACTACTGAGACCTCCCTTATCTTTTCTTTCTTACTCACAATAAACGTTCGCACAAATGTGTACCTATAGTTTTTGCCAGGTGTTTTTTGCGTAAAGGTGGATATCTTGGTAACTGCTTGCCCGTTTCCTATTCTCTTTTGATATTCTTACTCAGAGCGGCACGTGCCAGATACACAGCAATGCATGTCATGTTTACTTAAAAATTGGACCCATTGGACCCAAGAAGCCCGAATGTCCTATAGTTTTTGCCACCACTGTAATTCTTTTTTTGCAATGTCAATACTTTACGCTTTTACAAATCTGGTTGGCTTCAAGCGAAGCGGACTTCCCAGGCACCAGGACGCAACTGGCACTCAAAACTGGCACTCAAAACTGGCACTCAGAGCACCCAATATGTTCAGGTTCGCCCTTTGGAGATCGATAGAGATAGTCACCATACCACAATTTCAGATGGATTAGTTCGTTAACGTTCAGGAAAAGTTTTGGATTATTTAAAAATTAAGCAGGCGCACTTTCGGCTGTACTTTACAGTATCTTTTTTTGTGCGATTGATGTTACCGAATTTTTAATATTCAGAATAGTGATTTTGGATAACCTCACAGGTATTGTTAGCGATGGCAATGCTGTCATAACGTAACAGTATAATGCATCCACGTAGATTCCTGTCGGTCTGCTCTATTATCGGGCAGGCACTGGCATACGATCCAATTGATTTTTCACACTAGATCTGATGCCCAAAAGGTAATATTTTACTGTAATTTTCGGGGTGTGGGGTTCCATTGGCACAGCCTGTTCCGAATTTGCATTGCAAATGGGGCCGTTGCGCGAAATTAAAAATCCGTCGCGCACGAAACCGGGACGGAACACACACTCGGTCCCATACTTTTGCTCTATTGCGGAGAAGGACGGAAAATGCAGCTGACTCGCAGCTCAAAGGCTGGCATGCAGCTTCTCGCTAAATTTCGTAGTGGAAAAATTAATGGCACGAAAAAGGCAAAGGCGGTGCACTCGTCTGCCCCGGAGTTTCAAAAAGTTTCCCTGACAAATTTCCGTGCATTTTATAATCGCATGAAAAAGGAGATTTCTACCGCAGGTACATTGCTATCTTTTTTACATATGTTTTTGGATTGCTTCCGTTTCATCTCTTTCCTTCCGAGCCTGGTCTACGTTTTTTGGATCATAGCGTCAATCACCGGAGATGATGCAGATTTGAACCACAAATGGACGTTGCCGGCGTTTGATCCTGGCGCAGCCAGTAAGAGGCGTTGAACTGAAGAGGACTACGACGAAACAGCCATTGGCGAGAATTTGTCAGAGGAGGGGAATGAAATCATTCCATGTAGCTCAGAAAGCTTCATGCCTCTGACACTCCTTGCTGAGTGGTCCGGGCCCAAAACTATGACAAAAAGGCTTACTGTATGTATCAATCTGCCATCAGGTGTTAGTGACACAGGATTTGCAGTGCGTGTGCTAGATGGCGGTTAAATTTTGGAGCTCACCATTACTGGGCCTGTTCCCATCAGTTCTGTGGATTGTTACAAAGAAAATTGACCGCCTCACCAGAAGATCATGAAGATCTTATGTCTGATTACCATCCCGAAAAACTGGAGTTTGAGCAGGCTTTAAAAAGGGTGAGGGGACATAGCCTTGATACAGTTCAATCGGTTACAAAACTCTCCCTCCCATTCGCTGTGCAAACCCACATAGTCGGCGAATGCGCACTAGGATGGCGTTACGACGCCATGGGTGCAGTCTATATTCGTTTGAAGGCTCTTGCTGGGGACTACGCTGTGCAGAGTAACTCTTCGCAGTTTGAAAATGTCTAAATCTCAGTAAACATGTCACCGCTTTTTCAGACAGGCGCAGTGTTTTCTTATGTGCAGTTTCCCTCGGCAGGTCAAGTTCTAACTTAAGTTTAAAATAAGTTCAAGCTTACTAGGAATAATCGAATTTTTATTCAAGCATCTGTTTTGTGCTAAAATAATTCGTACTCTCCACGATAACTCGTACTGTACCTCAATGAGGTTGCTTCCGTTGCCTCTCTCGGAGAAACGGGGTTTCCCACACCCTCCGGTCAATTCACTAATAATGTGGCCCATCATTATCGCTAGAGAAGAAAGAAAGGAAGTTTCCTTTTGACACTGTTTGCCGTTCATGTAGCCTGATATTGAATATTACCGTCTTGTGCGCCAGGCGATATCGTATATCTGCGTCTTGTGGCGGATGCGATATTAAAAGAATAATAGTGATCTCGTTGTCGCCTCTGCAAGACGGATCTTCCTCGATCGGTTCTCATTACTGTACGCCGCTGTCTCTTTAATCGAAGGGGGGTGAATAGCCGATAAGGACAGAATGTTCAGCACCGTGAGCTAGGCTAACAAATATACAGTCCATTCAAGAGGGGTTTCTCGACGTTGCACCATTCAAGAGGACCTTCTCGACGTTGCACACTAGAGAATTCTCACACCCCTCCTCAACGTCGACATACCACTTCACTTGCCGAGATTCGAACTCGCGTCTCTTAGAGGGAACTAGTAGTTCCCCATGCCTCGCATCGGTTGAACGTGTAGTATAACGACCGACGCGCGCGGAGGTTATGAATCTGGTGGCCGGTATGGTGTACACGTCGGCGGGCATGCCCACGTGTAGGGAGCACGTGTACCGATCGGTCGTGGTGTGGCGTACATGTACCGTAGCACACGTGTCTTCCGTGCGGTAGTCTACGGCTAGTACGCGTGTACAGTACCACACGTGTGGTCCATGCGGGAGTTGGTAGCTTTTATGCATGTATAGTAGCGCACACGTGTAGTGGCCGCATCTGCGCGGTAGTTAGTAATTCTGGCGCTAGATTTTTAATTGTGTATTGTACCCGGCACGCACTACGCGGCAGGTACTGTACTGGGACTGGTCTCCGAGGCGTCTCTCTGAGGGGTTAGGACCTGACCCCTGTCCCCAACAGTAAACTGGGGCAAGCTCGCCCCCGTCACTTTTGCACATAATCTACGACCGTTCGGTAGTTTTACCGGCGCTAGATTCAAACCCGTGACCGATCTCCTCCGTTTACGCGCCACGGAGCGACTGCGCGTAACCGGCCAGGTGTACCACTCCCTTTTCACGGGCTCGTCCGTGCCGGTTTAATTCGCGCGCAGGGCGTCCGCGTCGCGTGGTCCCTCGGCGAAACCTCCGCCTCTCACCCAACCAAGGGCGGAGACGAGTTATGCTACAGACGGTTAAACAAACGGTACGTACTTTTACCTTTCTCTCCTTTTTGTGACAGCAATGCAAGTTTTGCACTGGTTTCCCTGGCAATCCGTCTCTTGATGGCTTCGGTAATTGAGGGGATTCTTTTTGCGCTAGAAGGGTTCCTGCGTCGTGCCTGGCTGATGTTTAATATCCGGGGAACCTGGTGGGGGTTGCTGCATCGGCAGAAAGACGTCTTTGAGGACGAACTAATGGAGCTGTCTTTTTGCAGATCAAGACAGGGGTTTCGCAAATCCCATTCGAGCGACTCAGATTTAATTTTGCCAATTTCCGATGCAGTTCTTGGTGGACGTAATAGTCCAAAATAAAGCAGACGAGTGCCTAAATGTAACATAGTCGACTCGTTGGGTGAGGATGTCTGCCAGCTGGTCTTTTGAAAGCAAATATGTGAGCTCAAGCTAATTCATTTTGATAAGTTCTCGGACGTGATAATATTTCACGCCTATATGTTTTCTTTTGGCTGAAACTTGATCCGTTAGAGCAAGCGACAGTGCAGCAGTGTTTTCAATGGGTATAGTGGTCGGTAGAAGTTGCATGGTCTCACGATATGGTCTCCTTTCCATAAGCTCAATGTAAAGATGTCTTATCCATGTCAGGTCCTTGGCACATGTTGAAAAAGCAACGTAATCTGACTCTGCCGACAAAGCAACTACAGTTTGCATTGTGTTTTCCATGATATGGGGCCGTCGTTCACAAGTGTCATGTAGCCGTGAGTAGAATTTCTTGTTGTAGCGCAACCAGCCCACTCGGCGTCCACAAATGCATTCATCACACTACGGGGTCACTTACTCCGAAATCAATAAATATTATTATTCCGGAGCAGGCATTTTATTAAGCGCATATTTTGAGAGAAAATATTCGTCCAGAAACGGGCTTTCTTAGCCTCAATCTACCTATTCATTGCTGGGCAGCGCTCCTGTGTTCTAAAAAATGAGATGGAGAACATCGTTCTCTTGCACGCATCATTTGTCAAGTACAATGACAACTTATTGCCGCAGCGTTCCGCAGTAGTGATCATGCCTGCATTTTAATTTTTCGTTCTGGAAGCGCTCTGCCATCGCAACAATGACAATGCATGCCCGCACGCAGGAGAATGCATACGGGAATACTTCTGATTTTCCCAACTCAATTCTAACTAAACTTTAATCCAACCATAGCAAGGGCACTTCGCGATTTCCTCGCCAGGCCGTAAGCACCAGTATTACTCTTATTGCGTTTCAGCCTCCGTCAGTGCTTCCTGAAATTGATTATTGGCCCTCCGGGCTTACTACGCCTGATCGCATCGCTCTACTGCGTGGAATACAGTGCCTTGCGACATCGCACTGTTTACCGGTTCCATCTCCGCCTGGTTGCAATCATGAAACCCGTAAGTACCGGAGAAGAAATTGAGGTTAAATGGTTGCTCGACTTTTGTATTGGGAAAGGGCGCAGAAAGGGTCAGAATACATCGAAAACGATATGGTGGAAAGCTCGAGTCACGACTATTGAGATTGTCAACGGCGCTGTTTTAGGCTATTTATGTTACGAAGAGGGACACGGAATTGTTGAAACAAAAATGCGCGCTCGTTTCATGGGACGCAAGCTGTCACATATAGGCAAAGGGTGTGAGAACATGGCCCGTCAGGCATGGAGGAGCCGCCAAAGGAATCACTCGCGTCGGAGAGCGATTGCGAATCCGTCTCCGAAACAGTCGAGGAAGGTTTTCTCTCGGATCCCGACTTTACACCCAATACGAACGAATCGTCCTTAAGGAAGATTCGTTCGTATTTAGTTCGCATGGAATTCCATGTGATTCATGACACCTCCCAAACATCCCGAGGATGTAGATACCCAATACAGCACACTGGTGCCAGAATTGCCAATTTGGAACTTAAAGTGAACGAGTTACAGAGGCTTGTGAGTGCACTCACGCGCATGCGCAGAGTGCAATTTATTCTCGAATAGTTGAGAATGAAAGTGAAAGCGACCGCATTGCTGAATGTGGTTTGAGCTACTTGAGACACAAAATGGTCCATCGCTGTTATAAACCTCTTTCATTCCTGCGCGCACGATGCGCTATTTTTGATGTTAAGAGAGGCAATGGGCGTTTTGTTGGCTTGTGCTTTACGTCTCTGCTTCGTGTTGATGCGAACTGCAGCCTGTCCGATTTTGCCAAGATTGCTACGGTAATTCGGTCACGTTGTCCTCGTGCTACGTTTGAACCAAACTTTTGCGAAACACAGTCTCCATCTCAGGGTCTGCAACAATCACTAGTTTTGTTTGATTCTTTGCACGATGTATCTCAATGTATACGGCTCGGTGTTCAATCAGATTTACTTGCCCTAGTGGCGAAGGGTAGGAAGATCAACGGGGCTGCGCTGGCTGAAGACTCTGCATTGCGACTTTTGGGAGGTACTTTAGCTGAGAACGAAGACGGAAAGTACCCTTTCATTTTTAGACTGGCAGGAAGCCTCCATAAATCACTCCCTAATGGAGCCTTCGATGTACTTCGGAGAGAGAACAGGCGGTTCGATTATCGCCATTCAGTGTATGTGAGCAGACTGGAGAGAAACCGTGTGTCGATGCATGATGCGATATCTGAGTCAGGTATTGTGATAGGCGAAGATGAGGATATGTACTCTGCTACTGATTATGCATTTTCGCTTCGCTGGTCTCGACTCTCCACAAAAAATTTTAGGCGTCTGCCCAAGGCAGCTCCTGGCCGGAATGAAGTTCTCGGCAATTTTGAATTGGCGTGGCCTGCACTCGTTGTCTGCAGCAAACAAGTCGTTGGCGAGTTCCGAGTGGCTATCACGCAAGAAATGCTAGGGAGGGGTATAGGGCCTTCTCAATAAAATTAGAATGCTAGAATGCAAGTAGAGCTGCAGTTTACATGCTTTTCATCCCATGCGAGGTGGATAACCCATCTGTTTCGTTATTTAATGGAATCGACCGCCGCCGAGCAAACTCTCATTGTGCTTAACAAGAGTTTCGTTAAGCATACAAGACACAATTTCAGTCGATGTTGAACAAGCATGTATCCAACTCACCCGTCGGGCACTGTCATTGAGATGTAAGAGGAGCGGCAGGGAGTCACTTGCGACCTTGAGCGTATCACCCTCAAACCGAGTACATCTTCGTACAACAGCGAACGGACCACTTTCTACTTCCAGCCCAGTCGTGGACGTATCTTTCCAAAGCAGCAGTTCTTCGACAGCGAAAACAGCAACGTGATAATCGTCCTGTGATTGACTTATCTCATAAACTGATGGCTGGTTTAAAAGCGCGTCATTAGTCCTACGTTTGTGTATTATGGCCTGCACAGCATCACCCCTTTCCAAAAAATCGTGAGGCGCGGAACGAAGAGAACAAGTGGCGACTTTCATCATCTTCTTGAAACGTCTCGCGACATAAAAAAAGAATACCTCGCGGTTGCCATAGATTCAGAACCAAAGAGTTCAGCAGAGACCTATAGTTCACTTGGTGCTCTGAAACAGGCTGACAGAGCGACAAGGACCATGTAATTTTGCCTTTGGTGGAGCCTTCTGTCGGCTTACTGCCAAGCAACTTTTTTAGAATGGGCTCGATAAGTATATCCATAGGATTAGGCGCGGTGAAAGATTCATGCTTTAGTAAAGACGACGACGGGACCGTACTATTGATAAAATGCCTCATATTAATCTCGAAGTCTCTTACGGAAAGGACTCGCCGTTGACTCGCGAATGCGGAAACCCTATCTTGCCAATCGTCGGCTAAGGCGTGCATCACAGTTTGGATCTGAGGATTCCGGCGATTGGATCTCGCCACCCCACGTTTGAGTGGCTGGTGAGCGAATTCAAAAACTAGCTCTGCGAAGTGTCGCACGTGTCCCATCGCTGGTATAGAATGAGCATAAAGCTCGATTAGTCTGTGAAGATTCGGCTTGTCTAGCTTCATTTTTGCGACCTCTGAAACGCCACAGAGCTTGTCACACGTATCCACATAAACACTTGCCATTTCCTGCTGTCTGAGAATGAAGTCGAAGCCTTCCCCACTGTTGAACAAAGCTACAGCATTGTGGCCATCAACATGGAGCTTTGGATACCAATAGGTTTTGGACACCAGATCCTGATACATTCCAAAAGCCTGTACGGCCTGTCGAAGGATATTGCATGGATTGGAATCCGCTCCAGTAGGCCACTGAGAAAGAGAGACCTGAGACCTAGATAGTAATTGGCGTTTCAATTTGCGAAATTCCGAAATGTCCAATATTGGAGCAAAATCTACTATATTGGAGCTCTTTCCAATTTAGAACATCCGGGACACACTATATTGGCCAATTTCCCTTTTTTATCACGTTAACTCCCCGTTCGTTCGCGTCACGAGCAGCAGCGGCTCCAACACCAGCAGGACGTACACATATCGCCATGCCACCGCGCAAAGGTACGCGACGCGTCTCTTGCACCCGACCCGCGAGTGGCGGCCGCGCATCTGGAGAGCAACGGAGCTCAGGCGAGGCGCCTATCACCCCTTCCAATCCTGCCGCTCCTGCCGCTCCTGCCGCCCCTGCTGCTGGCGTGTCGGTCGTACGCACCATCGCACCAACCGTCGGCCCTGCCGCGGAGCCACCTGTCACCCCGGCCGCGACGCGCAGGCGCAAGGTACGGATAGTCATGAAAACGCACTGTGACAAGCTCCTCGACGCGATCATGAACAATATAACGGCGTACCAAAACGCGATTGGGGGCCGCACTCATGCGGAGAGGAGCAACGGGCGTGTGAAGCTCACCAGCGCGCTGCTGAGTACTGTTCCGTCACTTCGCGATGCGTTCGGCACGCAAGCAGAGATGTAGGCGGACCGTGGGGCGACAATGTATCGCCATTTTCAAACGCTGAAGGCAGCGTATCGTGAAGCGTTGAGGGCTTCCACGGCGACTGGCGTGTCGACGGAGGACGCGGAGCGAGTGTGGATTGACAAGCTTGGGGCCTCTGACTCGCGGGAGAAAGATCGAATAGTCTTCGGACGGAACCCCTCCGTGTCAGCGGCGTGTCGGCGGTCCTCCGAACGCCCCTTCGAAGTTGCGCCGGCCGCCGCCAACACGGCAGAGGTATCCCATAGTGACAGAGACAGTGACAGCGACGGTGGCAGCGACAGTGGCAGCAGTGAGGGTCGCTTTCGCCTCTCCCAAGAGGAGCGGGACGGCGAAGGCGTGTTTGAGCCGGTCCCCAGTGGCAGGGGCCCTCGCGCAGCGCCAACTGACGCTCTGGCCCGGCCATCGCCGCCTGCTGAAGCTGGGAGGTCCGCAGCGGCGGCCATGCGGGCACTGGACGTCACTAGAAAAAAGCGCACGATCTGCGAGGCAGGAGAGCGGGACGTTGAGGCGTCCGCTCAACGTGCAAGCTCCCGTCGCCGCGCGGAGAGCGGCGACAATTTCGCGGAGCAGGTGTCGGCAACCTTGCGGGACTCTATAGGCACAGGGAGGCAGTCCAGCAGTGCCACGGCGGTGGACGAAGAAAAGGCGAAGTACATAGCGGCGCGTACGGCGAGCGAGAAGGCAAGAACGGCAATGGCGATCCTATCGAATGAAAGTCTGTCAGAATCCGCTCACCGATCCCTTCTGAAACGTTTGGGGCTGTTGGACATCCTCGAAGATAGTGAGTAGGATATAATGTAAAGCTAGCTTTCGCGCACTGTGCTTTTCTAAGCGCTCTTAAGTTTATTAGACTCTAAACTAAACTACGAAATGTGCAGCTCGCCAATGTACCCTCATTCACCCACCCCATGCCAATCCGTACGACCTGTCGCACCCGCTCGTCCCTGCCCCTTGCAAGCGGTACGCACACATCGTCGGGGCACGGAGGAGCCGCAAAGGCGTCTTCTGTGCTCTGCTGGGGCTCCACGCTGCAGGACTCCTCCGCACACGCTGCGTCGTACCTGCTTCTCGCGTTTTCTAGGAAGTTGTGCAAGCACGCGCTGGCGAGAATTACAGTGCTAGCGATCTCGATAGAGCACGGGAGACAGCGCAAAATAGCCCACAGTCCTTTTAGACGCGCAAATGCATTTTCCGTTATAACTCTAATTTGAGCCAAAAGAAAATTGTATGCTGCCCAGCGGTCTTTGTTCGGGCCAGAGGATACGCTCGCTTGCGAAAAAGGTATCGTCATCCACTCGCGAAGCACGAACTCAGAGTCCGCGATGACCGTGCACCCCTCCGGAAGACGCCGGCTGTGCAATGACGGGTCGCCGCACATGGCGCCCCATAGCTCCGTAGACTTCAGCATGGCCATGTCGCTGGCTGATCCTTGAAAGCCTACCACCGCAAACGTAAAGACGCCGCGGCGGTCCACACCCAACAGGCTGCCGACGGAATAGCAAGCGCACTTGCCGCTGTAGTACTCTTGCGCCGCGGCGCGAGGCAGCCCGCGCGGCATCTCCGCAAGTCGCCCTTGCATGCCGTCAATCGCCATGGCAATGTTCCCGAAAATGTCGGTGCCGCGCGGCAGATTCCAACGCCAACTTCTTGCGCTCCTGGCATTCATCGCCACCCGAGAGCGGCACAGCGAGTCAAAGCCGGACGTTATCTCGGCCCAGGCCGCGCTGTCAGACGCGTCCGGCAATCTGGGAATCCGCATCGCCAGCGTTATAATTAGTGCAACGCGAGGAAGCCACGATTGTTGGAGAGTGGACTTCCCTAGGTCCCAATCGATGGCCGTCGCGGACCAGCTGGAGATCCCTTGCGCAAACGCTCGAACGGTGTAAAACACCGGGAGCACGAACGGCATCGGCTTCGGCCCGCGGGTGCTGGAGTCTCTATCTAAATACGGCTCAACAGCTTCCAATAAAGCGAGGAAGGTTTCTTTCGTCATTTGCATTTGCTGAAAAAGACGCCCGGGTCAAGCTGAACGACGACCGCGAACATGCGCTCGGCGTCACGGTCGATGCTGTGTCGCACCCGACAGGTGAAGGCCTCACTGCACGCGTTGTGCACCATAATTACATCGGTATAGACCCGCTGAAGGGCCCATACCTCTGCGGCGGCCAGCACGTTGGCAATGCGCACAGGCTCCAAGTCGGCACCTAGTAGGGCCGCAGACCCTAGCAAGTCGTCGCTGGAGCTGCGCATGAGGTCTCCCTCGAGCACAACGCCCGCATCGAGCAAATGCTCGTTCTCGTGGTCCTCTCGCGCGCGACGGAGCTCCGTAAAAGCCCGAGCGCCTGCGCGCAGGCGCTTGATAGCGTGATCGGGCTGCTGATGACGCCTCCGAAGGGCCATGAGACTGTGGCGCGCTTCGTTCAGCAGGCATCACCGCTGTTGTGCTGCTGCTGTGCTGTAACGGTTACCCGTTCTGTGAGTTAACGTGAGAAAAAAAGGGGAAATTGGCCAATATAGTGTGTCCTGGACGTACTAAATTGGAAAGAGCTCCAATATAGTAGATTGTGCTCCAATATGGGACATTTCGGAATTTCGCAAATTGAAACGCGAATTACTATCTAGGTCTCTGCAAAGATAGCTGGTGACATCGATCTTGAAAAATCTTGCTAGCGACCAAGAGAATGCAAAAGGAACCAGAGATGGACGTGGAGTAGAGCTTCTTGCTCTTGAAGTCGAATATTTTATTCTGCGTGATTAACGAATTGCTCCAAAGTGCATCACATATTTTTGCATCAATGTGAACAATATCATTTTTCGAAGGCAGAAGCAGAAAGCAGGTTGTCAATATATTAATGGCATTTCCAGCAAGCAAATGGTCTGGTGCGACTAGAACTGAGCGATATGGGTCGAACGTGGAGTCAAACAGCTGATGTCCACAAGTTGCTACTGGCATCTGTCCGTTTGATCCGGCCAGCCCAAATTTCTCGTAGAACAAGAGCAACGGGCAGTCTGCAACCTTCTTTGATAATCGCGGTTCTATCCCGGGTTAGTTTAGTTGACGCCTTTTTCTGCAGAGCCTATCCCATCACGTATGGCAACTGTTGTTGGTCCTGATCGGAAACTTGAAGAATCTGTACTGTTTAGGGCAGTTGTGTACCCGTGAAATGAATGTTGCGGGTCGAGTTTTTGCTTACGAAAAACGCACAGATGACAAGCAGCGTCTGAATTATGCCCAAGTAAATCCAAGACATGAACGATCTCCAAGAAATCACCTATGTATGCCACGACCTGAATGAACACTGTGATGGGGTGTCCGTCACCGTCAGTTGTCTTTATGCCGCTGGTTGGCGCTTTTTGGAGGTCGTCTGCGATCATACGGAGCACTTGACTTGTGCAAACGCCTGGTGGGGTCAGTCCCAAAAGTCTTACTGCCTTACGGGATGTGCGATGTTCAGGAAGTAAATTAAGTGGTAACATATAAACACCTCCGGCAGATCCTTGCAAATCCCTATGCTGAGAGAAACCGTCGGAATACAACAGCACCCTGTACACGAAAAAACGTTGACCATCCTCGAGGAGAACGCCATCTGAAAACTTGCAAGGACAACTGGATGATTCCTGCGCACCTCCTCCACCTGCATTGATAAATGGCCTGTCCCGTGGAAGTGATAGATCTACTAATTTTGAGGCGCTTGCATCCGTGCTGTCAGCACCATTCCGGTTTACCGTCTCGATGGATTCCGTACAGGTAAGCTCTCTAACAACTTGTTTATCCGCCTTTTGATAGTCGCAGGATTGATTCCCGCTTGAACCGTTGTGCAATGGAATCCAGACCAGCTCAACACGGCTGCCTGTATCGCACAATCCACCGAACCGGTGAACGATCACACATTTGTAAGATGTAGAAACACTTACTGAAACAAGTGAACAGATGTCACCGGGACTCCAAAGTGTGGAGTTTTCAGTACTCGATATGCACTGTAATTCGAAGTTCTTATTAAAAGTGCTAGAGTTCGCGCCAACCGTACCTGCATGCACAAAATATGTGTTCAATATCGCTGCTGATAAACAAAATTCAGAATCGCCTTTCCGTGTAACCGACAGGCTCCCCAAAAAAGAATTGTACTCGTTGATATCCATTGTAGTTCCTTTGCGAGGTGCGGGTGCGGCATTTAGAAAAATGTTTACTATCTCTCCATTCCGATGAAATGTGTCACAGATATTGGCCCGGGATTTTGTGGAGAAAAGAGAATGGTGAGGGCCATCCAGAAAAAGTTGCCTATTGGCAACTATAGGGACACTTTAGATTGTAGAGAACAGTGGGTCATATGAACTGGGTTTCACTTCCGCACGACAGATAGATTGCAGAAGATCCCATGTAGGCTTGAAAGAGACGTCTTTCATCGCCCACGTACTCGGCAATATGATCTGGACTTCCGCTTTTGGCTGGGCTTCGTCATTTGTCGTAGTCCAATGGCGGTTTGAAAATGGGCCCCCAGCACGCCCAGATGCTGTACTCTTAGCCCCTGCTTTTCGCAAGTCCACTGGTACGAGATGCCTCTCAGAGCAGGGGAAGCTGGAATTCCAAAGGAAGGGTAGCAATCTGCGTTGGATTATAGAGTAAGATGTCAATTTCTGTTCTTCTGGTGCGTATTGGTCAAGTAGCTAATTCACGGTGTTCCTGAAGAACTCAAGTTGTTCCCTAGTGAGACGACTTGTTCCGCTAACAGCTATTACAGCAAGCATTTTCTGCCATGTATTCGGTGATCTCCGGTCGGAACGTTGTATCTTGTCTGCCTCCGGTGAGGCGTCTTCCCCATTACAATGTTTACCACTATCGCCACCTCGTAGAATAGATGACTGCTGATCCTCCTCCGAAAGAATCATTTCATCCGCCTCATATCCAATAGCAACACGGTCTATGTCTGAAACGCTCGTGTGTTGCATCGGATTCGGATATCCTTCTATTTCGGCATGTGGAGGAGCGAGGTTAACCTCACTGATCTCGTTGCGAGTCGCATGTACAGCATTTTCACAGTTCGTTTTAAGAAGGATCGAATGGAGTGATGCACGATTCTGAATCTGCCCATCAGTATTTTCACTTGCGAATAACTCTCTCTCTACAAGGAGATTTGAACCATTTTGTTAGAACAAATCTGATCTGTTCATCAGATCTGACGTTCCGGGGTACAGTTGTTGGTGCTCTTGGTGTACACCAGTAGGTACGACCGCCTGTTCCTTCCATTCGAAGAGGCTTCGATTCTTGCGACTGTCTCTCCTAGGACGTGGACGTTTTCGACCGGAGGATCGTGATCCTCCTGAGGTCCCCATGCAGATAGAGACCGCGGCGCAATTCAAATCGGGCGATAGGTATTGTTGCCCTCGGTTCGCAAACAAAGTATAGTGCTTAAATCATTAGCTTGCTGGCATACATGCAATTCGTCTAAATTTGAGGTATCGTATGCGACACTGACTGCAGTCAACTTCAGTACTGCAGTTAATGGTGAAGTGTCTAGATTTCATGCTGCCCAGAGGATCAATGGATACAACCGTATTGCTGGAAGTACTGGCATCAGTACAGAAAAATGCTATCTATTCTGCGAAAAACCGGAAGAAAACTGCGAACTGTTCAATGTTCAACAACACATGATACACTCCACCCTTCTTAAGTAGCACGTTGCACATCTTTGTTCACAGAACCAGTTTCGATCGAACTTGCGGATCTCCCCTTTTTTTGATGGTGTTATCTTCCTGATCTAGAGCAAGGCAACCAGTGCGCTAAATTTCGAAAATTTAGAGATTTTCCCAGTTGGCATGTCAACCGGTGCGCTAATCGCTATTTTCGGTTGCTATTCGGAAGCACAAATCTCTATATTCATTTCTTTCCTGACGCAGGATAGAAATGGATATAGCACGCAACGTCCCAAAATTCAACGACATTTTAAATCACTATGATCAATCATCTTTCGAGTGCTAAATGCACCGTGCTTCAGACCCCTTGTCTTGGCGCGAAGTGCGAAGAAATTGGCGCGAGCTCTGGTCCACCTAAATGTGGCGCCTACCTTTGTGGCTGGTGCCAGACACAAGTACGTCTGCAAGACGCAACAGTGCTCGATGGTGGGATGTCCCAACTCGACCCGGGACATGAACTCTTCACATGGAAGCGACCCCTCCTCCTGCGGCTCTACTACAATCCCTGTGCCACAAGACAATGACCCGCATGTCCTCGATCCTGTCGACCTGAGACATGATCTTCCCCATCCCCTTCGCCCCGAAATTTTGGAAATGGGACGACCTGCCTCATATTCTACGGTGCAGCCTAATGCATTAGGAAACGAAAATGGGACCCCTTCCAAATCGCGCGGTAGAGGGAAATCTTTTTCGGAGGAAGAGATGCTTTGTCTGGCAAAGGCCTGGATAGCACAGTCCTAAAAGGGTGCAAATCAAAGCGAAAGAACTATGTGGTCTGGTATTGAGTCTATTTGTCGAATTCAGTACAAGATGAACAGAACGGCAAGTTCTTTACGCAGTACGTGGCACAGAGTGGCACGGGAGGCGCAGCATTTTATTGCTGCTCGTATGAGAGTGAAGACAATGAATATATCAGGGGCAAATGATGACGTGATTGAACAATTAGCGCAGGAGCAATACAGAAAAAAGGCTGGAAGGAAGAACAAAGATGGAAGCATAACGTATGCTCCACCGTTCAAGTGGACCTCAACAGCTGACTTCCTGAGTGAGCAGGACAAATTTTCTGACGAAGAAGTTCGGAAGGCGGCACGGCGGCAAATAAGGAAGGAGAGCTCCTCCAGCAGGTCTGGAGGACTAGAAGAGAGGGCTGTATTGATTAAGGGATCAAATTTGGAAGACAGAAGTACAGCAGAAGACGGTGGTGTTGACAGTCGAAGGGCAAATTCTGCTAACGTCAGTAGTAAGAAACTGTTGTTTTCCAGTGATGAGGAAGAGCGTGCTATGGGTATTAAAAGAAGGAAAGCCGAAGACAGAAAGCAAACGCAAGAAGGGGATTTAAGTAAGAGGCTTCGGGGAGTGCAGGACCTTCTAGCAGAAGGAAATAATATTTTTCTTAAAAACATTAAGCAGAAAGAAGTGGCTGACAAAGAGAAAAGAGACATTGAGCTCCTGAAACTATTAGAGCGTGGCTCAGAGCAGTTCAATGCACTCATGAAGGAAGTTATGGACAGACGAATGGAGGAAGAGATGTAGAGGCACAGGAGCAACCATACTGTGGTTGTAGGAATATGTGATGCATAAAAGTGCCAAGGAAGCGGTAATGAGGTGATACTACGAAACATGGACGAGGACATGAAGCAGAGAGGGAAAGAGGGAGAAAAGTGGAAGTAGATAATAAGACGTTGTTCTCTACACCAGTCTCGTACTTCAGTTTAATGCGAAGGACCCAAAATGTTACTGGTACTGTACCCTTTAGCTCTGCCGCGGTGTAGTATAACCCCCCTGGGGCTTTTTAGTTAGATTACATCAACAACGGGATCTAGTGCTGTAGAGCCCGATGCTCTACAGTACTACTGCGCGTGGCCCAGTGTACCCCTCGGGTACCGGGCGCCCGCGTGCACACGTGCACACGTGTCCCGCGCGGGACGGAAGCGCGCGCACACCCGTGTACTGTCAGCGACGATTGCTGACAGTATTACAGTACGGTTCGATCTGTACTACAGTAGTCCACTACAGTGCTTCGGTACTGTAGTGTTATAGATTGTTTTGTATATTAAATATGGAGCAGACCGGCGGCGGTGGAGGAGGACAAGCACGGACTTGTCACCCACCGACCGTCCAGGTCCGACTTCCCGCTTATTCTAAGGTAGCGCTCGCTAATTACCTTAGAGCGGCACCGAGGGCGGGTTGAGGACGCGCGCGGTACGCCCACGAGTCGGCTCCGCCTCCGCCCGTCGGTACTGGATCGTTACCCAGTACCGCGCCGGGGCGTCGAGGCGTCGAACCGCTCGCGCGTACCGGCGTCCTCCCCGTTCCCGCTCTACCACGCTACCCGGGCCCGCTGCCCGGTGCCGTTAGCTGGTGTCCTGCTTCACCCCCGTCTTCCCGATCGGACGGGGTCTCGGTCGAACTGTGCATACACCCCTATCGCTGGGGGTGTTTATGCTACACGCGGGTCCGGGAAGCGCAACACGGTGGTGAGAACGCCCTACTGGATAGCGCCCGAGGTGATCCGCGGGGCCAATTACGACTGTAAAGTGGACTTGTGGTCGACGGGGATCCTGGCGCTGGAGTGCGCCGAGGGCAAACCGCCGCACTTGGACGCGTCGCCAATCCGGGCGATGTACCTGATCGCGACACAAGGTGCTCTGGAGCTGAGCGAGGGGGCGAGATGATCCGAGACGATGCGTGAGTTTTACTGGGCTGTGGTGTAAGGTCAAGGCGGAGGAGAGACGGTCCGCTGAGGAGATGTTGCAACATGAGTTTATTCACGCAGACGGGGGGGAGGCCGGTTAGCATGGAGGTTCCGCCAAGCGCAGTCAAGGGGGGCGCCGGCGACGTAGGTGTACGCACCACAGGGCGTAGAACTCCAGCAGCACCGGCCGTGACGACGTCGCGGGCAGGTAGGATGCGATCGTTGGCGGCGTCAGGTCGTGCACAGTGCCCGAGGCAGAGGCCAACGGCACGAGCGCCAGGGCGACGGGCAAGCGCAATAGCATGGCGGGGGTAGACGGTGGGGAGGGGAGAGGGGTGGAGGGGAGAGGAAGGAGGGCATGGGAGGGATGCAGTGTGTGCCACTCCAATTGGAGAAAAGAGACGATTTCAAGTGTGTCGTGTGAGCAGACGATCCACGCGTATGGCCGCCGTGACACGACTGACTCGCCGCCGCGCGCGTCCCCCGCCATATGTAAACCGCCGCTGCTTCTCCGCTTCCACGTCTCCCCCCTCCCTTCCTTTCCCTTCCGCAACTAGTCTCCCTTCCCAACCCCCTTCCCCTTCCCCCCACAACCCTCCACCCACCCCTTCAGCTGCCGGAGGGAGGTTTTCGCGGTATCCCGAAGCCGGACTGCAGGCCCGGGGAATCTTGCTTGGTCAGGAAGAGGCCGAGGAGTGAGTCTGTTGGGGCCGCGCCAGCGGGGAATGCGATGGAGGTCTGTGCAAAGTGTATAGGACAGATGTCGGAAGTGGGCGCTTCTGTGGTTGACTAGGACGCAATACGAGAGGCGAAGATGGAGGCGAAGAGGAGGAAAAATCGGCTGTCGGCGGCTCGGAGCAATTATCGGAAGAAGGAACCGTGTCCCGGTTGCGACATCTTGCGACTCTACCGAAACGAGTGAGGAACTCGAAAATGCGTCCCCGCCATACGTAAACCGCCGCTGCTCCTCCGCTTCCACGTCTCTCCCCCCTCCCTTCCTTTCCCTTCCCCGACCACTATCCTTTCCCCCCATCACCCCCCGCCTACCCCTTTCGAAGCCCCAAACCCACCGCTCCCCGACCTCACCACCATGGAAGACTACCCCCTGGCTCAAGGCGCGCTCCCCCTTCCTCCGCCCCGCAAAATTCCGAGCCGTACCGTCGCCCCGCCCTGCATCCCTCCACAGGCTTTCCCACCTACCCCTAGCCCTCCTCCTACCGCGACTCCATCCACTAGTACCCTCAGGGTACGAGTGGATGCAGTCGCAGGAGGCTCCCGTCCCCGGCCTCCGTGTCCCTCTTCAATCCCTTCCCGCCCTCTCCCGCCTCTCCCACCTCTCCCAACCTCAACAAGTCCACACACGCCACTCCCCCGACGCCCCCCACTCCGAGTGCGACATAAAAAGAGTTTCTGCACCTATTAACAAGAACAATCACGCCTCCTTGCCCGTTCCTCCATTTCACATGACAACTCTTCCCTCAAATTTTGAAACCCAACCGAAGAGGTTAGGAAACCCTCTCGAATTTGTGGCTCTTCTATATCAACGTTCCCATTTTCTTGTATTTGAATGTGCGCTTCTGCCATTTGCGTTATCTGCTCCTCTTTGCACTGAGCACGATTACATTCCTCCTCAT